>NC_138768.1:252460115-252725115 GCF_965119305.1 Pelophylax lessonae | reverse complement strand
AACCGTTGTGTTATCAGTCTCCGCTTGCAAGAAGCTCCTGCAGATGCAAGCTTTACACATACCATTGTTCTACCTGTTGCTACTGTTGCTGAACGTAGCCCAACACGGCCATTTTAACTGCTCTCCTTGTCAAATTGCTGCAGCTCTGCATACTTTTCAACTTCTGCAACTATGTAAATCCTTCCATCAAATTGCTGCAACTGAGCCTGCCCTCCATCCGAGTACTCAACTGTATATGGATAGGAGGGCAGGCCCAGTTGCATCCGAGTACCCAAAGATTTCCTTCCATTATTTAATCTAACTACTGAGGTGCAGTTCTGTTACCACCCAGTCTACAGACATATCTTTCTCCCCTGCATGCCAACGTCTTCAAGGACCCTAACCTATCTGGCAGAAGATTCACATTAAGAATTAAAGTCAGACAACTTTATCCAGAGGGCAGATGGGTGTTTAACTATAAGTTCTTACCCTCATGCCTAAACCTTGTCCCCTTGTCTGAGAGCTCTCAAGTGACAAAGCCTGATGTCTCTTGTTACTTTTGTGGTCACTTGGGGCATTTCATCTCATAGAAAGAGCTACTGTTTATGCCATTGGGGTCACAGTATATGCTGGAATTTAAAATCTCTACAAAGGACCCTTTAAGCTAATTGTGTACTCATTGTTATGTTTATGCTGATTGCTTTAATTTGCCAATACATTTTATTATTCTTTCATAGAGTTGTAAGTTTTATTCTGGTATGCTTGTTAAGGTTTACAGAAAGATATACTGGTGGTGTCAATGAGGTTGAGGCCTCACATAGGGCTGGAAGACAAGAGCAGAGGACTCAAATTACCCAGCGGCTCCTGCGGGGGTAGCGGTATATATATATATATATATATATATTGTAATAAAGTTATGTTTAGCTTTTCAGATATGTGTTGCAATAATTTAAACAATGCAAAAGTAAAATAATGAAAGGAATTTACTTAACTTGGTTTAAAGGTATAAATGCCATTACAGGTGATAAAATAGATAAATACAGCATCATTTAAATCCAGGGGAGCCTGTAATTTCATTCCAAATTCCTGGAAGGGACAGACCTCTTTTTTTCCTCAGATCTAGTCATATGTGGCATACTGCCTCAGATCTCGTCCTGGATGAACTCCAATGGTTTTTCTTTAAATCCAGCCATATATATATATATATATATATATATATATATATATATATATATATATATATATATAGACTAAAAAAACTAGTTAAAACTGGTTTGAGCAATAGTTATACCATATATAAATACACTGTATATACCAGTGGTCTCCAAACTGTGGCCCTGGGGCTGGATGTGGCCCTTTGCTTGCCTTTATTTGGCCCTTGAGACATTATTCCTCCCACTGATATGAGACACTATTCTGCCAACTGACATCAATAATGGGGCACTATTTCTCCCAATGATACTAATGATGGGGCACTATTCTTCCTCCTAATACCAAATGTGGTAATGTTTACTCCCACTGATGCCAGGAAAATTTACACGCACACTGGCCACAGTTTGGCCCCCCTAAAGTTTGAATAGTAATAAGGAAGGTTTGGGACTTTAAATGAGATGAAAAAATCATCTCCATCCTGATTTAATATACATGAGGGGGGAAGGTTGAGACTTTGAATGAGATGTGTGACAAGGGCCATGGTCGTTAAAATAATAATATCAAATTCATTGTATGGATGCACATATACATAGCAACTGTAGGTAAAATGAAAAAGCAATGAATCTGAGCTGGAATACATACATCAAATTTGCACAATACATCAGTCATATTTGGACGAAATAGAATGTATAAAGGTAACCCATAGTATTGGTAATGATCTGCATCAAAAAATGCTTGACGCGTTTCTGTGGACTGATATTCCACTTCATCAGGAGCATGTGATGAGAGTCTGCAAGAAATATATGTATGAATGTATATTGCAAAGAATGCAAAAATGGTAAAAAATGTAAAAAGAAAAAAGGGAAAAAAATAAATTAAATTAAAATAGGAATAGAAAAAAATCCACCCACATCTACTCACAGGGCAGCTCAAATCATAGCAAGTCATATGGGTACATGATGCTGGAGACGGCCGACCAACCAGTCTTACCGGGAGCTGTGGGGACATAAGAGAAGAGGCAGAACCAGACATGAAACATGGCGCATAAGAGTGGAAAGAGAAAGAAAAGACAAGAGAAGAAGAAGAGAAAAGGGTAGAACAGTGAAAGAGGTAGGTGGCATCAGGATGTACCTAAGGACTGAAAATGGAGTGCAATGCAATGTGCAGCTAAATAGCATAAGGTCAGAGAGTGCTGGAAAGTAGTCCTAGGTGAGTGCCAGAATAAAAATGATACAATAACAGTAGTGCTTGGGACACATACCAAATGGGCCCAAGGAAATAGAGGGAGTGAGAGAGTGACAACAAATGAGTAAGAAGAAAGAGATTCCCCTGAAACAGCGTGAAAGAAAAATGGGGTGAACAATATATGTATATGGAGATAGCAATCTGGCTAACATACCATAAGTAATAGCTGAAAATGCGTTGTGAAGTGTGCCAGATCCATGGGACGGTGGGACAGAGATTGAAGTGAAACAGTTCCAGGAGAAACATGCTCCAGGAGTATCAGCCATAAGCCCCCTCTGTATCCCCAACGCCACACTAGTGTGTGAGGACAAAGGCATACCTCCACAGAATGTGGACACCGACTGGCAGTCAACCTCCGGAAGGGTGCCTAAAAACACAACAGGTGAAAAGTACACAGCCAATACCGTGGCACCAACGATGTGGCGCCACGGTATTGGTGACGAACAGAGGGACAACCACCCGATCGACCACGCCCAAAGGGGTGGGGGAGGAGTCCCGGTGTGCGTCGCAGCTCCCGGGGACAGGAGGACTCAGCCATCCCAGCAAAGATGGACCCAGTGACTGCAAGACTATTGATCAAAAAGTGGCAAAAGCTAAGACACAATGTGCAAAGGGGGAACAAAAGGAAAAGGGGAGTATGGATGTTATCAAACATTGTTTAATGTGATGTAGGTAAGTATATATAAAACCACCTAATAAAGGAGGTATCTGACTAGTGATAGCCATGAAAGGGAAATCACTGTTAGTCAAAGGGTATAAGGCAATCATAGTCACACGTCTTCATGTCTGAAATGCATAGCAATAAGGAAGGTTTGGGACTTTAAATAAGATGAAAAATCATCTCCATCCTTATTCAATATACATGAGGGGGGAAGGTTGAGACTTTGAATGAGACGTGTGACAAGGGCCATGGTAGTTAAAATAATAATATCAAAGTTTGAAGGACAATAAACTGGCTCTTTATTTAAAACGTTTAGAGACCACTGGTATATACAGAAGTAATTACCTATACACATAAAAACTATTACTACGTTTCTTGTAAATTGATATCTACTAAAAACCTATCTTACTTATTATCAGTGATGTACTAGCTCCTTCAGTTTTGGCAGGATGACTTTTAAGCTATGGGTATGATAAAGCTTTTAAGCTTTATTAAATGTGCAAAGGACAGCTATCTTGAATATAGTAACCAAGACTAACCAAACTGAAGGCTCATGGTTACTGCACTTTGCAATGTGGTTTTATTTTTGCCATATTCAGCCAGAAAGAGCAGCATGGCAGAAAAACTGTAGATGTGCAGAAGGAGAGCACTTCTCATCACTTAAGAGGATGTGCAGAGGTTTTCAGGGATTTTCCTGTATAACAATGGGCAATAAAGAGCCCAATATTCGCAATCAGTTCAACAGGCCTGCACATCACTTATGATGAATAGACTATATAAGGGTTAACATGACAGTTATAATTAAACCTGACGTTTTCATTATTGCACAAAGATTTTCTGACATGTTTAATAATATCTATGTGCTGATCATTCACTTTTCTATTGATAATAAGGACTGTTACTGTGAGGGGGAAAAGAGAACAGCGGGCTCTGAAGGTAATATTAGTACGAAAACTTTATCAGGTTTAACCAGTGGTGCTCAACATTTTTTGGGGGGCGCAAACAGAAAAATGTAATAGGCATTGCTTTGCGGCAAAAAAACACGGTAAAAAATTGCGTGACTTTGAGGTCACACAAGTGTGTAAGGGGCCTTCAGTAATCAAGGTATAGTGTGCCCCCATCAATGCAGAGTGACCAGTGACTAGTGTGCCCCAACAATGCAGAGTGACGACTGAGCAGTGAGCCCCATCAATGCAGAGTAACCAGTGACCAGTGTGCCCCCATAAATGCAGATTGACCAGTGTGCCCCCATAAATTCAAAGTCACCAGTGTGCCCCCATCAATGCAGAGTGACCAGTGTGCCCCCATCAATGCAGATTGACCAGTGACCAGTGTGCCCCCATAAATGCAGAGTGACCAGTGTGCCCCCATAAATGCAGAGTGACCAGTGTGCCCCCATCAATGCAGATTGACCAGTAACCAGTGTGCCCCCATAAATTCAGAGTGACCAGTGTGCCCCCATAAATGCAGATTGACCAGTGACCAGTGTGCCCCCATAAATGCAGAGTGACCAGTGTGCCCCCTTCAATGCAGAGTGACCAGTGTGCCCCCATAAATGCAGAGTGACCAGTGCACTTACCTGATTTGCAGCAGCGGTGGCTTCTCCTCAGTCCTCAGTCCCCCGCGTCTCCTCGAGTCCTTCCCGCCTCCTCCTCCTTGGCCAATGGCATGGGTTCGCCTTTCGGCCAATCAGGAAACGGGTCTCGGAAAGATTTATGTCATTTTTATAGTTTTTCTTTTTTTTTTCTTACTAGTAATGGCAGCAATCTGCGATTTTTAGCGGGACTGCGACATTGCGGCGGACAGATCGGACCCCTAACTGACATTTTTGACACTTTTGGGGGGACATTACTACAGTATTCAGGGCTAAAAATATGCACTTTTACTGTAATAATGACACTGGCAGGGAAGGAGTTAATACTGTGGGTGATCAAGGGGTTAAATGTGAGCCTAGGGGAGTGATTCTAACTGTGGGGGGCTTGTGAAATGATCACAGAGACCTGTAATCCTACATAGAAGGATCACAGGCACTCTGTGATCATTCCAGAGAGAAGAACGGTCAGCTGTGTTTACAATAGCTGACCATCCTCTGTCAGCGGGGAGCGATCGCGGGTGACAGGCAGCATTCGGAGCTGCCTGCATCCAAGTCCCACTGCCTAGTGGGGAGGGGAGCGCACCGCCAGCGTCGCGCGCTTGCCCACTAGCTGCAGGCACGCAAACGACATATACCCACGTCGTCTCGCGCAAAGAGGGGCTGCCTGCCGCAGTATAACTGTGGCGGGCGATCCTTAAGTGGTTAAAATTAAAATGCTGAGATTTTAAAGTAAAGTTTGTCAGTATTTAGCAATAAATATTAGATGTAATATGCTTTCTATAGTATTAGACAAAAAGTGCAATGCCAATGGATGATCTACTTACCTTATAAAGTCTATGAACAGTTTGTGACGGTGGCTCGTATGACATATTAAAAGTTAGTCTCTCACTTATATCTTAGATACTGAAAAAGTGAGTTGTCCCTGACATAATGCTTGACTATCACTGCATGGTTTTTGGAATGTGTATTACAATCAGAAGCAAGTCATATAGAGCCTGTTCCCGGTCTGTGAAATGTCTAGCATCAACTAGTCATTTTCGACCAGCTTTACTGTTCCTGGCCTGCCCCTTTACTCTATTGGATTTCAATCATGGAAGCTCAGCGTCCCATGTTGGCCCTACCTATGCAAATGCAGCCTTCCTAGGCATACCCACAACTCCAGAGTGTCAACCACCCTTCAAGGCATTTTGATATTTGCATCACTCTTTTCCAGAATTAGCCCACTCCTTGCGTCAGGGCTTAGAGATCTTGAGAGAAGTGCTAAGGCAGCATACAGTGATGTTTTCAGGAAGCTATGTACAGCACCCTGCCAGCCCCTCCCACCAACTATGATCTGTCTGCATTCCATAGAGATGCACAGGTACCCTCTGATGGCTAAATTAATCTAAAATAAGCCATGTCATGAAAACTGAAACCTACTAGGAATCTCTGCAGAGGCTGCAACTTTTTTTTTCTAAAATAACAAACATTTTATACCTATGTAACACATTCTTCACCTTTTTGTGTCCCTCTGGGTTACCGTTAGCAACTGCATGCACAAACGTAACACTTTACTTTCAGTCAATGATCAATCTAGGGGTTGTAGTTGTTTGTGTTGTTTTATTTTAAATAGGGATGGGAGAAGGGAAGAGTGGGATACTCCGGAAGTTGAACTATTCACAATTCTGAGGACTTCTATCTGAAGATGCAGCCAGGCTGCTAATTTCCCCTTGCCACTAGATGAATTGTAGATACTGAGTTTCTGAACAAAAAACTTGGTTACACACTATCTTCAGGGTACTCGCCTAGCACCCCCTTTCACAACACCAGCTGACACCCATCCTCTGACTACTCTACTCCGGGGTGGCCCCCCTTCCTGGTCAGGCCCTTGGACACGATCCCCTGTACTTCAGGTTCTCCAATGTCTCAACCCCTCTAGTCAGCTCTCCTGGACCTCTGGGTTCAGCTCCATACTTCTGGCTCACCAGGCCGACTGCCTGTGACCATACACCAACTGTTGCAGAAGAGGAGGCAGCCGCCACCCTCCTTCTGGGACTCTGCTCACCAGCCAAAGACCCCAAGCACATGTGCTCCTGGCTTTCATACCACACCCCACAATGCACTGAGACAACCAGTCTGTGCCAATCACTGGAGCTGCATTAAAGCGTGTGTACCCATTGGCCAGGTTTCCCCCACTGTCCAACATGCCTTCCTATTGGACCAGTGAGGATACTCCTCAGACCAGATGAATCACACACTGGGCACCATGAGCAGACCTAACTCCCAGATCCTGCTCTCTGTTAAGCAGAAAGCAAGATAGAATTGGCCTGCTGCTTCTCTGATAGGCAGACAGAGCCAAAACTATAATCACTCTCTAGCACCTACCTAGGAGGGTGCTACACTTACCTGCTCTATGCAGTTGATTTTGCAAAGAGCAGCCCAGATCCTCCTCTCTTCGGATCCCTCTTCGGCTCTACTGGCCCCTCCCTCCTAGTGAGTTCTCCCATAGCAAGCAGCTTGCTGATGGGGCACCCGAGCCAAA
The DNA here is from genome assembly GCF_965119305.1 of Pelophylax lessonae. Taxonomy (NCBI): domain Eukaryota; kingdom Metazoa; phylum Chordata; class Amphibia; order Anura; family Ranidae; genus Pelophylax; species Pelophylax lessonae. The sequence goes on along the minus strand of NC_138768.1, from coordinate 252,717,963 downwards.
CCGCAGCTCCCTATGTCCATTCAGACACAGAGCCATTGTCTTGCCCCACCCCCTCTCTCCTGTTTGGCTGAATGGTTTTGATTGACAGCAGCGGGAGCCAATCACGTCACGCTGCTGGCTCAGCCAATGAGGAGGGGAGTCCCAGGCAGCTTTGAAACTCCTGCAACATTGATGGAAAAAGACGGGCTCAGGTAAGTATTAGGGGGGCTGCTGCACACAGAAGTTTTTTTTTTTTTTATCTTAATGCATAGAATGCATTAAGATAAAAAAAACTCCTGACTTTACAATCCCTTTAAGAGAGCATCCTCTGTATGATTTGCTACAGTCTTTTAAAATGTAATTCATAAATGATGCTAATATTAAATATCAATGCTTGCTGCTATGGTATTTTAAACTATATGTTATTGTTATTTGCTCTTTTTTTTTTTTTTTTTTTACTATAAATAATATTTACACACTGATTACTGCTTTTGTACAATTCTTTCTTCAGAAGAAAATGTTACAGTTTATTTCTCAGTTTTGCTTTCTCTAGGTCTTTTTTATACAATACAGTTGGTGCTCATTGAATTATAGATTTAGAAAAGACAAGGACATTCCACAATCACTTAAAAAAGGATGATAATCTAATTTGTTGAATTCAGTTGAATTCAGATTTCATTAAACAGGACATATCTCACAACACTGTTGTTTGATTGAATGTAATAAATAAATGTTTTTGTCTTCTTTTCTGAACTGCAAATAGTGTGTCATAATCTTTTCTGGATCTGGTATATACATGCCTCCTGTAGGAAAGGCTGACTGTGTTTTTGCTCACTACATTAACGCATTCTGAAGTTCTACTTTGTTTTTCCTTATTGTCTTGCTTCCATAAAGAAAACTTGTACTGAGTGAAAAAGGGGCCAAACATGGAACATAATGAGGGCGATGGGTCAGTGTAACAGCCAGGGAACAAGTATTGTAAGAAGAAGAGGACAGCAATGGTGGCCTCCATACCTTCTCTCTACAGGTCACATTTAAAAGTGGCCCCCACTCAAATGGTTTAAGTAAAAAAAGACTCTAGTGTTCATGTCAATGCCTTTAGTCTTATGCCTCGTACACACGCAATGATTATCGGCCGACCGATCGTCCGACTTTTGTCCAGAGTGGTGTTTTGTTGGTTGGAATGTGCCTAGACTGCACACGAATTTTCTCGGCCAACAAAAATCTACTTCTGAAGTGATGTCATGTGCTGGTTTACTTTCCGTGTGTTTTTTCTTCTCTGAGCATGACCAGTCTTGCTCATCAGACTTTTGTCTGACGAAATCTGTACTGACTGACGGAAAATCGGCCGTTGTGTTGACGGCCAACAAACAATTTTATAGCCTGCAAACCAGATTTTTTTCGGCCGAAAAGTCAGAGTCGGTTGTCGGAAACATCATACTAACAAGCCGAAAAACGGCCGATCGGACGTCGGCCGAAAATTCCCGGCCAATAATCGATGCGTGTGTACGGGGCATTACAATTTGTTGTTCTGACATTCACATTCCATCTTTTTATCTTCCAAGCTGCTCTCCTTTAGCAGTAAAATAGTTTGTATATGGAATGGATTTGAAAACCACTGAATACGGAAAATTGTTATCAAATACTTACTGTAATTTTCCTTTCCTGGCCTATCCTCACGTCAGCAAACAATATGGTAATGCTTTCTCTGGAGCCTACAGGACCAAATAAAAGACAGCCCCTCCCCCACTGAAGTGTTCGATAACCTAGCCTGTGACAGGCCACTAGGGAGGGAGTCCTGTGCTGATGTGAGGGGATAGGCCAGGAAAGGAGAAATACAGTAAGTATTTGATAACAATTTTCCTTATTCCTGGCTCTACCGCATGTCAGCACACAATAGGATATAACTAGCTGAATAAATGGGCGGGAGAGAGCACATGAAAAGAAACCTTGACAATCAAAGAAAAGAAAACAAGGACAAAAATATTTTATATGTCGTGTCCCAAACTTTGCAGAACTTGCTGACTGCATGCCTAGCCTGTAAAGTCGAATGATGGGCTTGCCGTCTCACATATCTTTTCCTGCAATCCTGGCGAAAATGACCCAAAGGCTGCCACCCCCAGGTCAAAGGAGCTTGCACCTGTTCCTGAGCAAAAAGGCATACTTCCTGCATGCCAATCTAATCACCCTGGTAAACCAATAGAAGATGACTTGAGAAGCTGATGGCAAAATTAAGAGATTGACCACTTTCCTCACATCTTTTGACCTTTGCATGTACACTGGTAGCAACTTGTCCATGTGTAAGAACTGAAGTCTCCCTGATGTGTACTCAGTGATTCTGTAAGAATGCCCGGAGGGACTGCCCCCAGCCTTCCTGGAAACTGGATAGCACTTTAGAATTGAGCTTTAGAAATGGACATAGTATCACTAATTTTGATGAAAAGACACAAAGGAATATTTGCAGGAAGGTGAAGCTGAAGCAACTGTTGACAGAGGAACTAGTTTTACCCCTAGGAACTGAAATGGAAATTAAGCTATTTGAGCAAAGGATGCCTGTACTAGCGCTTTCAGAAACAAGTCTTTGTCCCATGAAGGGAACAAGGATCTCCCTCGTGGTCGTGTAGGGATTACTACATTATTTGTTCAATGGCTCTTCCACCCACCTGTAGCCTAAAAAAAAAAAAAAAAAAAAAAAAAGCATAAAGGCAGAGACCTGTACTTTAATGGAGTTCAATGCCAGACTAACCTCAAGCACTGATTGTGAAAATGTCTAGGATATTGGCTAGAGCTGAGGACACAGGAGAGGAACACTTTGCTGAGCAAGCAGGACAACCTTCCTATCCTCTCATATGTAACGGTCATGGTCTTGTGGTCTTCACCAAGGTCTGAACCACCTCGAATGAGAATGCCCCTCTAGTCCAGCTGATTCAATAGCCAGGCTATTAAAAGTGTCTCACTAGATTGGGGTGCTGCCATTGACATAAAAGATCTTGTGGGACCAGAAACGGATTGGTGGTGCTGATGGCATCGGGGGGAGCAATGAAAACTAAGGCCTCCTCAGCAGGTGGAAAGCACCTGTATGGCATAAACGTCTTCTGTCCAAATTTTCAGAAGAATCTTCATAATTAAGGACACCGGAGGAAGACAAATACCAACAAAACAAAAAATTCCCATGCTGCTGTGAACCCATCTTCTATCATTTCACCTTTGTACCTTGTTGCAAATACCAGAAGCTGCTTGTTCAGTGGAGTCTCTATGAGAATTACCGCTGGAATTCCCCAACAGAGCCAATACAAGTTGAGGTACTTGTTGTTTGCCTAACTGATCCGTTAGTGGATCCTGATTTCCTAGTAAATAGACTGCCATTAACTTCCTGTAAGCAGCTCTCTGCCCAGCCACAAAAGAGGCTCACTGGTAATGTCCACAACTTCAGTTCTTGCTAATTTGTGCAGACATAAAGAACTTCTGATCCATAAACAGCCCATTCCATTGGCTGAGAAAGGCAAATTGAAAAGCCCCCATGTTCCACCTGGCCCAAGGCAACACTGGAATGTCCGATGTAAAATGTTCCAATGGGGACAATGCAATCCCTCGCTGACATAAATGCTGTCTCCATGACTCTTCATATGCAGATTTTCAATTTAGAAATTTTGCAGCCTTGAAAAACCTTCATGCTGAACCATCACCATGACTGTTTGCACGGACTCAATCTTGAAGTTTTGGTGTGTGTATGTACCCATTCGATTTCTTTAAATCCAGATAGAAGGGAAACCTCCTGATGCCTTGGGTACTAGAAAGAATGGGGAGAAACCCCAAGATTTTGTTCTTTTGGTGGCACCAGCAGTATGGACTTGTTGCAGTATAATTCAGATACATAATCTTGCAATATTTCTTTCTTCTAGAGACCTGTTGGTTATGAATGATTTGGTGATTGTACTCCCACATAACTGTCTTTGATGTTTGTCACCCAAAGTCTCCAAACAGAGGCTCACACTAGAAGACACTGGTTGGGTACACCTTCAAAAGACTTTCCAGATGTCTAGCAGCCTGCTCTGGATTTGATTCCACCCAAAAAGGAAGTTTTGAGCTCCCTTCACTGTGATCTGGTAAATTTCAGCATGGCTTATAAGATTTGGCCTCCTGAACCCTTCTGAAGATCGACAGACTTATTATAAAAGACTGCTACTTCCTTTTATTGGACTGTGGCCACAGTCTGTACATTTCTTCTTCCACTCACTTCATCCAGAATTTTGGCAAACAACAACCTCCCATTATGAAAAATGTTACAAATGGGTGTGTGGAAGCTTCATCCACCTTCCAGTGGCGCAAGCACAAAGCTCTCATGGCTGTGACTAACTGCGCCAGCCCTAGAACTAGGTCTATTGATGCCTCTGGCAAAAGTCAGCAGCCAGGTTCAAGTCCTCCACAATTTCTGAGTTGAAAAGGCCTTTCTGCATGTGCATTTTTGAAGTGTTCAGGGGCTTTTCAATGCGTTTTGCCATGTAACAGATGCATTCCATGCAGAAAAAAAATGTAACATGTTCTCCTTTAGTTGACTGTACTGTAACACACTGCACTGGTGTGACATAGGCCATTGGAATCCACGGTAAACACTGTTCATGCATTTTTGACTTCGAATAAAAATGCATTGGACTGCATCTGTTGTGAACCAATCTTAGTCTACTTTTCAATCCATAGGAGAAAGGTATTGAAAGGCAAAGACACTTGCGCACCAGATGCTGTTGAGCCCCATCCAGTCCTGGAAGTGCGTTGCTTAAACATGCATCAGCCACCTTCATTGCATAATGTTTGGAGACCTTTTACTATAAATTGGTCTTCTTATCAGATCTCTCCCGTTCTTCATCAATGAGCTTTTAACTCTCTGTCATTGTGGGAAAAGAAGGCCCTTCCTTTTTTACATCTGGAAATATCTGTGAGCTTTTTGCGATGGTTGGGCCTGTGTCTTGCCTGTGGCAAGGATATTTGCTGCATACTTTCCGCTGCAGCCTCTAGGCTTTGAAATGTGCTTCCTTTTCCACTGTCATTTGAGACAATCCATGCCAATTAAGTTCCTGTCACTGTAGACTGCATGCAGGTCCAACAAGCTTTCAGGGCTGGGCAAGGCATTTTCCATTGCACTGACTTAAACGCATGTGAGCCATTGCCACGTGAACTGCTTGAGGAGCAGGAAAGCCGCCTTGTGTGGGAATGTGAGGAATGCAGATTGTCCTGGTCAGGAGATGACCAGTGGGGGGGGGGGGGTCTTATGTTTCTGGATTGTTTGCGTTTAGGGTTTCTGCTTCTAAAATAATGGAAAACACCATACTTTGCATTCCTTGAGCACTCTTTTAAAAACATGTCCCAAGTTGCCCCTTCCTACCTTTTGCTAGTCTTCTGTGCCACTGAAAGGTGTGGTGAGCTCATGCAAAAAAATATGGAAAAAAAATCATAATTCTCTCGCCAAGAAAAAACAGGTACCCTTTCCCTTTAACACCCATCTGCTTTCATCCACTTACTTCAGAAGCAGCAGCAGGTGAGGTCAGGCAGCCCTTCCAGAGGCAGACAGGAGACACAGAATCTGAGACAAAAACCAGTAAGACTGTCTTACCCCCAGGAACACACAGCACAGCACAGCAGGGGAGCAACAGCAACACGTCTTTACCTCACAAGAGAAAACTGTCAGGACTGCAAAGAGAGGAAGAGAAACCAATTCCTCTGCCGCCTCTACGATTGTTTGAGCTGCTGCTTCTGGCAGTCACTACCCTGCGGTGACCCATCTCCCTGCCCTCTGTGACATCATCCATCCCCTCTCTCGGACTGAAAACAAAGCCAGGAGAGCAGTGCTGCACGCTGCCTATACAAGACAGGAAAAACCCCAAGGGAGAGACATTGCAGAGCTTAGTAATACCACACCTGCATAATATTTGTGCTATCTAAGCAACATTGCCCACAGCCCGGCACAAAGGGCACCCAGTTTCAGGAGGGTTTACCATCCAACATTCAGGGTCTTCCAAATCCATGAAAAGCTGAACATGGAGGGTCAGTGCCCTAGGGGGGATATCCTTGCTGCAACCAAAGTACTTACCAACTGCAATCCACAGATGGCCTGGAGCATGACCAAAAAAAGAATCCTTCAGTGGGGGAGGGGGCTGCCTTTTATTTAGCTAGGAAGAGGTGGTCCTGTGGGCTCCTGAGGAGGCATTATCCCATTGTGTGCGGACCTCAGGTAGGGCCGGGAAAGAGATTTTTAACAGGAAGTACTGGGTGTTGGTCTTCTAGATTGGCAGTCTCTTATACTCACCTAACACCCACTACAGTTAATTTTTGGCTGGAGCTTACAGCTCTAGTTGTGTCCAGGGAGTCATGCAAGCACACAACATCCACTAATTGGTCCTGCCTGAATATAGTTCCTAGATGATAATGCACACTATTCATTAGTATAATAGTTCACATGATTGCCTAGCTGCTAGTTAATCAGAGGCTCTAGTTAAACGCAGGATCTGGTTGACAACAGTGCTCAAATGACACCCTAGCTGTAAGTAAAGCCAATACCTACAGTTGGACCTGTCCACTGATTTTAGGACTGATTTATTGTGAGAAGACAATATATTACAGGGGGGGTCCGCTGCTTACCATAAACATGACAATCATAGGATCAAAACTGACAAGACAGGGAAACAATTGTGTCTATGGGTACTTTGTGCCTCAGTCTTTCAAGGGTGACTGTGAGAAGTTAAGGGGGCAGACGGGATAATATGAAGTAGGGTAACATTTGCTCACATTATATTTCTTTTCATTTTTGAATCATTTGTGTATAGACGTATGTCTGTAAGTGGTAATTGGCAGTCCCATGTTTTAATGAACTGTATTTAAATTGTCAAGTGACAAATATATATTCCCAGTTTAGTGTCTATTATCTGGATTTTAAATATATCTTTTGTAATGCCAAGATCAAGCTATTTTAAACAAATACTATATCATCCTGATTAAAATAAGTGACAGCTTAATGTGCTGACAGCTATTTGTTAACGTTCCTTTTCTTTAAACGACAGTGAATAATGAAACTAGCAGTCTCTGTGCTATTGTTTGACCCTGGAACATCATAATACTAAAACTTTTATTGCTAATTTAATGCACATCACCAGGAATATGCATAATTGACAAGATGACACTTTCATTGCTGTTTATTTATTACAATTATCCAAGTCATTGTTCAACCTTCACCAAGATTAAAAAGATCTTTAAAAAACCAACCTTTAATCCTGAAACCGGGTTTAAGAGATGAAAAGAATGTGACAACTTTGCAAAAGGTAAGCTTCCAATCATTTATCATATTAGGCCTAACAAGTTCCTAATTGGTCTCTGTATTTGATGAAAATGTGAGAATGGGAAGACAGTTGTATCATGCTCCTTTGGGTATATGTTGTTTAAAACATACAGCTTCTCAGAGATGTATAGTAACTAAGTAGAACTACTTCACTACTGTACTTAAGTACCGAAAGGCGGTATCTGTACTTTCCTGAAGTAGAATTTTTTTCTCCTACTTCCATTTTTACTTTACTACATTTTTTTGATGATTTCAATACTTCTATTTTTTTGTGTGCTGCATAGTTACTCGTTACAATTATAAAAATGACCACTGCCAGAACAGTAGATGGCAGGTTTCATGAAGTTCAAAAAAATGTGTATAATGTCATGTGTAAATCAGCGCATACAAAAATAAATGCTACTGTGTGTATAAATAATATGGTCTACATATCTGCTGTTAAGGGGAAAGAGAACCTCCTCCAACCATGGAGTCACAAGCGTACATAGACCTTTTTTCTGGTAAGAGGCTGATTTTGCTTTTTTCACTGGAAGTTGAGAGCACAGGTTTTGCAGTTTTGTTTCACTGGAAGAGTCTATTTGGATATTATTTTGCACTTACCTTCATCCGCCGGGTAAGGGGGAAATCCACAAGGTGGTGGGAGTCTGCACCTATTATTTGGAATAGCACCTGTTTGATTCCTGCAACTTTGAAAATATATTCATCTTGTTTTGTCACATATATATGGTATTATGGCATTATGGCATTATATATATGGACTTTTTATTCACTTTGATTTCATACACTCTTCCTTTATTTCATTATTGGAATATATTGTTGTATATCACATTGGTTTATATATGATTTTGCACACCAATAAGCTGTGGAGAAAAAAAAAACATGCAGGGAAGAGAAGGAGGGATGCTTTAAAGGGGAAAGATAGAGACATACTTTATCTGTTTTTGTTTACAAAAAGTTACAGCCAAAGGAATTGTAATTGTCCTTTAGGTTAATCATTTGAAATAATAAAAAAAATATGATGTTCAAACTTTTGACTTCTTTCTTTAATAACTACATAACACAGTACTTGTACTTTTACTTTCAGTACTTGAGTAGCAATTTTTTAAAAAAAAAACTACTGGTACTTTTACTTTCAGTACTTGAGTAGCAAAATAAAAAAAAATACTTGCAATACTTAAGTACAAAAAATGTTGAATACTTTAGTACTTTTACTCAAGTCACTTTTTGATAGAGCACTTCCACTTCTACTCAAGTCACTTTTTGATCAAGCACTTGTACTTTTACTCAAGTATGAGTTTGAGTACTTTATACAAGTGTGCAGCTTCTGTTATTCCTTGTTCAGTCTGGAACATCAAGCTAAAAGTTACATGCAAATGTATTGGTGCCTACTTTACTGAGTACCATGATATTTGGGCAATAACTGGCTGCAGAAAGCCTGGCAACAATTCTAGAACTGCAGTAGCATGGATGCCCAGTTGTTACATCTTTTATCAGGCTTTTGGTTCATTTCTCACTTAGAAGACATACAGTACAATTTCTGTAGGCCTGCTTTTATATGACTGTGATAGGGATATTTGGGAATGGTATGCATGGTTCCCTGAACTCAGTACTTTGTAAAGTGCAAATAGCAGAAAATATAGTTAATGTGTTTTAGACACATTTCCATACAAACAGCCATTAGTGTAAGCATAATTGGAAAATCGAAAAAAAATCATGGACTTTATAGGCACATATATATAAAATTTAAATTAAAGTGATTTAATTGCTTTATTAGGAAAACTTCTTTATCCAGTTGTTATATTGTATACAAACTATTTTAATGTAGACTGATGCATTTTTTATTTTTTTACATATGTGCCTATAAAGTCCATGCTTTTTTTTGAGTTTCCAACTATGCATATCTATTAGGATGTGGCACAGGTAGTATTTAAGGTGCCCATAGGCCACCAAATGGGCACCAGACCCACTTATTTCAGCTAAGCCATTAAGGTAACATAGTCAATAAACTGCCAATTATTTTGCTGGCTCAATAATTCAGACTCTTAAATTAAAACTAAGGTCAATTTATAAAATCGCATATGTGATGTAGGCTGCTTATACCAGTAAGAATGGGTACATTTCATAAATACTTGTTGTTGCTGCCTAAAGAACCATTGTATAGGCACTCTCTTCAATAGGAATCCTATTCTTAGCAGCAACAACATTTCTGCTGCTGTAGTTGTTTACATGTTGGTGCAATTGATAGCCATCTCAGTGAAGGGTGCCGATGTACAGTAAAAGCCCTGCTCAGACTTACTACCCCTTCAGCACCATCTAGCAAGATACATGAAAAATCCAGCTTTTCCATTAAAACGAGGTACATTGCATTTCTTTTAAAACTTCTAACAATTTTGAAACTTCTAACAAAAAAATAGAGGCTTTAATTCAGGCTTGAACAAATCTCACTCCAAAGCAGGAGCCAGCTTTAAAAAGCAATACAAATTGCATTTCTATTAAAACTTTTAACTTTGCAACTTTCATTGAAAATGCTTCATTATCACTTTGGGAGGAAGAAAATAGAGGCTTTAAATCAGCCCTTGACAAATCTCCCCCAGAACTATGAGCCAGCTTTAAAAACCTAGGAGCCAGCACTATGTAACCTTCATATGACTATAAGCACTAATGTCACCAAGAATCATCAAACTTCCATAGACCTGCATCCACAAGAATACACCTATGTAAAAAGTGATACCCGCGATTCCCTACAAAATAAATTAATATTATGAAAGAATAAATATAGCTGCTGTCATGAAACTAGTAATCTTATTGTTGATCAGAATATAAACCCCTATACAAAATATAGGGCAAGACAGCGCATATGATACATACCACCCCTAAAAATGTGCAACTCATACACAAACAAAATCATGAAAAACTGTACACTAAGTCCACATGCATTGCACTGGGTAGGGCGTAGCCTGAGTGTTTATTGGTGTGGACCCTCGGATGACCTTTAAACTTGATGTGAGTGGGCCAACTCGGCCTGCATGTTGGGTTAGCTTTTGCCATGCATGTGGTTATCAATGCCCGGAACCAAATGGGAAACATGTGCATGTGAAAATCAAACATTATGGCGATTCCCGACTTAGAAGCAAATACTGTATGCAGCTCTGTGATATACAGATTTCCTTTGTGAAGTGCCTTGTCCCATGTCTCTAACCACCATGTGTCACATACTATATAGGAGAGCCTGACACAATGAGGAAGGCTTCACGTACACCCCTGACTCGGGGCCCCTGATAGAGCAGGCAGGTGGAGCAGGAGTACAGAGTGGCATGAGTGGTCTTGCTAGCAGCAGAGCTGGACAGACTCTCTGGATCAAGCAGGGAAAGACCGTCAGTAGACCACAGTGGAGCAGGAGTGCCGGATGGACACCAGTGAGCAGGAGACAGTTGACAGTTACAGGCTGGTAGGAGTCAGGCAGTGAGCAGACACCAGAGGAATATAGACAGAGGCTCGCAGCAGGCAGTCTAGCAGCGATGGGGACAGAGGCAGAAACAGACAAACCGGCTCATACACAGGCAGATGGATTAGATTCAGATGCGTAGCCAGGAGCGAAGTTAGGATACAGGCTGAGTTAATAACAGATCAGTGGAGCAGCAGCAAGGAACACAGACAGAAGCGAGGTCAGAGGCAGGCCAGGGTCAGTGAAGGTGGCGTTCAGGAGTAGTCAAGACAAGCCAGGTCGGCCAGTAGCCAGATGCAGAGTAATAGGTTTACACTGCACAGTTGTAGACAAGACAGCACTGAAGCATATTACAGGCTCAGTGTAAATAGCCCGCTTAGCAACAATGTGAGCAACAGATGGGTGTTCATGAGCATGTGCACATTTTCTACGTGCATGTAAAGGAACATGAATTAACCTGTGCCTATGTACAGGACACTGTCCAGAAGAGTCACCTAGTTTGCTGGTATTCCCTTCCTGACACCTTGCTTGATAAATGATGATAAAATTTGCATTGAGGAGGAACTCTGCTGAGCCTGTGCCCTCCCCACCAGACCAGCGTATCTCTGCCACCTCACTCCTAGTGACAGAATAGGGTCCTGCCGAACACCTAGCGCAGACCTCATGTGTGCTCTCACTTAACTCCTTTGCTTCCATGCCGCCAGGCACATGGGGTTTATGTACCATGGGTTTGGTCCTGATTACTTTTGGGGAACTGACCGTTGGAAGAGAGCCAGATCACCGACCCCTCGCTATTGGAGGAACTGTCACGATTGCCAGGTGCCATGCTTCATAACGAGCTGCTGTACACTTCCAACCAGTACTTGGTTACTGGTGGCAGCTGCTCTCCAACTTCAACTCTTCAGCTGAGTTAGCCTTACATAGTAGCCTTGCTTCATATCCTGTTCTTTCAGACCCAGATCTTTTTATACGTCAAATTCTACCATACACCCCTTTAAATAACTTCAGATCAGGTCCAGAAGTGGTTAATGTAACTTTACTGAAGGTTTGTACATTTGTACAATAGATACATGTAGCAGAATTTCCAGCATCGGTGCTGGAGACGGGTCTGCCAGGGTTACCGCTAACACCAATTGCACATTTAAGCTTGTTGCCCAAGTGTGAGAACTGAGACAATGAACAGTTCGGCATCTTTTCTTTTTTTGTTTATCTGATATGGGGATGGGAGAAGGGAATGAGTGGGACACTCCTCTGGCTCAACTAGTTACAATGGGACACTTGAGAAAAAATGCCTTCTAGTGCTGACTTGTCGCTGGCTGAATGCCGACCAATGCTTACTGGTGCTTGTGAACACTGACTTGCTGTCACTGAACTGAAACTGACGTCTGACACTTCTGTTAGCTCAAAAGTCCTTTGCACTGATTCCTCCAGTCCTCCCTGACTGAGGTAGCCACTTGTAGTTACTGCTGCAACTCTCAACACTTTAACACTTCAGGGCCCAACCCCTTGCGCCCCCTTTACTCTTCAGGGCATACACTGGCACCCCCTTTGCTACACTTCCACATCGGCTAGCTAGCTCCTGGATCCCTCTGACCTTCTCCGGAGTGGTCCCCTCTCCTAGGCAGACCCCAGGGGTAGTTTGCAGTACTCACGACTCAGAATGCTTTCCTGAAACTCTTCCCCAACAGCTCTGCTGGTCCTCAGCACCCTGGATCCTTCTCTGCAGCTCAGCTAAGCCCCCCTCAGGCAAGCCGCCTGGGACACCTGTTTCTTCTGACAGGAGGAGAGGCAGCCGTCACCTCCCTCCCGGGACTGTGCTTCCCGCCAAAGACAATTTGACATGCACACCCCACAGACTTATACCCCTTTCAGCCAGCGACAAGTCAGCACTAGGGAGATCATGTCAAACAAATCTTATAGATTTTTTTGACTGGGTGACTAAAATAATAGACGGTGGAGGTGCAGTAGACATTGCATATCTAGATTTTAGTAAGGCTTTTGACACTGTCCCACATAGAAGACTTATCAATAAACTGCAGTCATTGAGCATGGACTCCCATATTGTTGAGTGGATTAGGCAGTGGCTGAGTGACAGACAACAGAGGGTTGTAGTCAATGGAGAACATTCAGAACAAGGTCATGTTACCAGTGGGGTACCTCAGGGATCTGTACTGGGACCAATTTTGTTTAATATCTTCATAAGTGATATTGCAAAAGGCCTCGATGGTAAGGTTTGTCTTTTTGCTGATGACACAAAGATATGTAACAGGGTTGATGTTCCTGGAGGGAAACGCCAAATGGAAAAGGATTTAGGAAAACTAGAAGAATGGTCAGAACTCTGGCAACTGAAATTTAATGTGGATAAGTGCAAGATAATGCACCTGGGGCGTAAAAACCCAAGGGCAGAATATAGAATATTTGACACAGTCCTGACCTCAGTATCTGAGGAAAGGGATTTAGGAGTAATTATTTCAGAAGACTTAAAGGTGGGAAGACAATGTAATAGAGCAGCACGAAATGCCAGCAGAATGCTTGGATGTATAGGGAGAGGTATAAGCAGTAGAAAGAGAGAAGTGCTTATGCCGCTGTACAGAACACTGGTGAGACCTCACTTGGAGTATTGTGCGCAGTACTGGAGGCCATATCTCCAGAAGGATATAGATACTCTAGAGAGAGTTCAGAGAAGAGCTACTAAACTAGTACATGGATTGCAGGAAAAAACTTACCAGAAAAGGATAAAGGACCTTAACATGTATAGCTTGGAAGAAAGAAGAGACAGAGGGGATATGATAGAAACTTTTAAATACATAAAGGGAATCAACTCGGTAAAGGAGGAGAGCATATTTAAAAGAAGAAAAACTACCACAAGAGGACACAGTTTTAAATTAGAGGGGCAAAGGTTTAAAAGTAATATGAGGAAGTATTACTTTACTGAGAGAGTAGTGGATGCATGGAATAACCTTCCTGCAGAAGTGGTAGCTGCAAATACAGTGAAGGAGTTTAAGCATGCATGGGATAGGCATAAGGCTATCCTTCATATAAGATAGGGCCAGGGACTATTCATAGGATTCAGATATATTGGGCAGACTAGATGGGCCAAATGGTTCTTATCTGCCGACACATTCTATGTTTCTATGTTTCTATGTTTCCCAGAATGCTGTGCAGCAGAATCTGCCCTTCCAGGATGGATACAAGCCCTGGTGTGCTATTGGCCAGGTTTCCTCCCCAGCACAACAGGCACACCTGGGAGCACATGTCAGCCTAGCTGAATCATATGGCCCCGCTGATAAGCAGGCAAGGCCCCATTATAACTTTACCTAGCACCTACCTTGGAGGGTGCTACATACATTTCAGTGCAATGCTAACAGAATCCTATCTAGCTGAACTAAGCTGCCCAGGCGTACCTTAACAAAGTGATAGTTCATTAATGGCATCTTCCAAAGCGTGACAGTTCTGGTGTCTCCGACAGACTACTAAGTGCAGCAATCTTTCCTAGTGTTCCATGTTGGTTATGACAGGTCTGGGATTAGGCTCCAGAACCTGGCCTTCCCCTTCTATTTATATCACAGAGTGGACAGACGGAGCCCAAAAAGCCAGAAAAAGGAGCCTAGTGCCGGTTAACCCCATTCCCCACCTGGGTAGGATAACTCACAAGCTACAACAAAACCTACATTTGTAGACAACTTGCCTACATTGAGTCAGACAGAGGATCCCCAAAAGGTTTGTCCTGCTCTCCCCTGATTCTCAGGCAGACTCCAGCAACTCTGGTGCAGCCTTGCATGCCGCAGACTTCTCCATCAGTCACACTTGTCTCAGTTGTGGAGTTCTAGGCTCAGTCCTGCCCTCTTTCTAGTCACCAAACACCGTAAGTGCCCCCATCATTTCATCCAGCGCAGCCTGGATTGAGCTATTGGTTACAAAGATGTGCATACCCTACTGCATACTTCACATCACATATGTGCAGTGCTCTGCAGGTACTCTTTGCTAATTTGCCACATTCTAGCCATATGTACATGCTACTCTTTTGTAGTTTCATAGACACAGTCCCTTAACTCAGTCTGTCTCACACCAATACCTCTTACATCTAAAATAAAGAGTTTTTTCAGTTGCCATAGTGCCCTGGCTGGGAATTGTCCAGCCTTGCTTTAGGTCACCTCTATGCCTGCAGTCTCCTTATTGGACAGTAAAACATCATCATCACCAATGTGCAGTGAGAAGTAATGTAAAACATATCAGCAAAGGATAGCTGATTAATCATTATCAGGTAAGCCATTAAAAGAATAGGTATTTTAACCGGGTAGTTAGCTGTTAACACAGAGTTAAGGTGGTATTTCACCTGTTTAACTGGCCAGTAAATCTGTTATTTTTCAACTCTTTCACAGACCTATTTTGGGTTTTATACACCTTTAACCGTTAAATTGTTTGTTTGAATTATTTCTGATGTATTGGTTCCCATGTACCAGGTTTCATTATCTTAAAAACCTAGGTTTCCTCCACAAAGGACATAAATGCAAGTACTGTATATTTTAGCATAGCAGGTAACAGGTACCTACTGCAGAAAAACCTTTATGTTAAGAAAGGTGTATTCCTAACAAAACATGGCTTTGTGTAATAGCTTAGAACTAATAGTAATAGCTGTGCAATATTTTCTCACATATACTTTTTGCAAGTATTTCTTCATTTCTCTTACCTTAATTTATTGTTTCTACCTTTTGATACGGTTTATACAGTATATAGCTAAATAAACAGCATTGTAAACCTTAAAAAGGACAGTCATATTCTATGATTACTTACCATGCTAGGAATACACTAAGACTTGCAAGTCAACCACAAAAAAAAAAATAAAAAGTCTTCTTCCTACGATACTTTATATAAGGCTAAATACCCTATCTTTATATATCATCTAAGTACCCTTTTGGAGGCCTGGGGAAAATACCCCCTAGGTCGTATTTGCTTCAATTAAATTGACCTACCACCCCAAACTTCTCTACCTTTTCAGAGTAACCCCAATTCGCCTCCCTTCCCATATTTTACATTCTTTCCAAAATCAAATTCTTGCATTTATCTAGGGAAAAGATAAACCCCAAATCAACCAAATTTTTTTTTCTAATCTAAAACAAATGGAGCCTAGCAGTTCCTTATATCTTTTCCTATTCCTCTGCAGCACAATTGGCCCAACTAACTGCTTATCACAATTTAACTGATCCCCTCCCCTCAGGTATCTACAGATGCAACAGAGGTTGATCCTATTACCATAGCCAACATCCTCTGGCTTCCCCCTAATCATTGAAAACTTATCAAAAATCAGATCATTAAACATTCCCTCCTAGTTTGGGACAATGTTAAATACATTGGGACAACTGAAATCCCCATTATTTCCATTACTTACAATCATACACAATCTTATGTTCCAACCTGGGTTCCAAGAACCATACTTATTCAAATAATGGCTTTCCAAAAACATAATTAGAAAATGTAATCTGATGTACAGTATATATGCAGTATAAGGCTTATTGGCCCTTCAAACTCTTAGAAATCTTTATAAAATTTTAAAAGATAGAAATTTTACGATACCTAAGAATTAAGAATTTTTTTTTCTGATGTTATTGGAACTTCCTTTTCACTTCTTACATTGACCCCATTTGAACACATTTGACTTTGTCTGCATGCTAAAGCTAAAGGCACTATATCTACTATTTATAATTCTTTGGTAGAAACATGCACTTCTTGCCTCCTCAAATATGGAAAGCAAATATAACCAAATGGTAAGTTAATATAGGAGAATTTAAAAAAAAAAAAGGGGATTAGATAAAGATCTGGAATACCACAGCCTATTGTTCTATTAATACTACAGCCATGGAATTCAATTATAAATGACTTATGTGTTGGTATTTAGTTCCCCAAATGTTTTAGAGAATGCCAAACAGTGGTCACTCTTTACCACATATGGCAGGAATGCCCCAAAATAAAAATAAAAATTGGACAGGAATTTACCATATAATAGGTACTCTATTGGGTAGACACATTCATAGGTCACCCAAAATAGCCCTCTTAAACCTCAAGCCACCCAGATGTATCTGTAATCAATTCCGCTTGCTTACATTCTTATTTACGCCAGCCAAACTAACTTTAGCATGGTGGTCTTCCATCCCAACTGTGGCTCAAATTAAAAATACATTTTTTGGAAAAACAAGCTGCTATGTTGATTGGTGACATCCAAAAAATTGAAATAATATAGTCTCCATGGGTGATATCTTATCCGTCTTCAAACATTGATATATCTTTATTATCCTTATAAGATTTTCCACGTTGATATCTCCTTGTTTGTAGCCCTTTTATGGAGCCCCTCCTGTGAAACATCCTTTTCTTATTGTCTTACTTTTCTTCTCTCTTACTCTTTCTTCCTCCTCTATTTTCTTTTACTTTCTCTTTAACTTCCTTTATTATCATTATTTATTCCTTTGTTGCATTTTATATATTTTTTGCCATACTAGCATATTATGAAATAATTACCTTACAATGAAGCCCTCCAGCTGTGCGCAGTCACTGCTGGCAGGGCTTCCATCTTCACCCGGTCTTCTTTTCGAGTTCGTGGGCTGCCGCGGGAGTCACGGCCGTGGCACGGCTCTCTCTTGATGGCACACTGTCCATAGAGAGCACAGTGCACATGCACCAATGACATCATCGAGGCTGCTTAAGTAAATATCTCCTAAACGGTGCACGTTTAATGTAATACATGTTAATGCACGTTACCTTAATATAGGCTTACCTGTAGGTATTAATTTAAAAAACGCCATTACTACCACTTTAACACAGCAGCATCTACCAATGGGACATTATTAGGAGTAATTACCTTTTATATAGCAAATTCACAAATACTGTTTTTCTCAGAATTCAGTTTAAAGCGGAGTTCCGGCCTCAAAATCGACATTACACCATCCGCTTGCTGTAATGTAGCTGAAAAAAAATTGGATAATTTCAATTTTTTTTTATTTACTTACCTTGTTATCAAAAAAAATATACTTACCTTCCTTCCTCTTCCTCCCTCTGCGGCCGCGGCCTGCACCTTCTCTTCCTGTTGCATTGACTCCTGGGAGCCAAACATCATCGCTCTCAGGAGTCAATGCGCCTGCACCGGCCCTGCTCGTTACTTCCGGTGCAGGCACGTTATTCCCTGCTGAACAGCTTCTGGGCATGCTTTTGTCTAGCTATTCTGCAGTCAGTGCAAAACTGCTAGAAAAAAGCTAGACAGTGGATTGAAGTCAGTGCTCACTGCCGTAGTGATTTAAAATTATTGCAGTGAGTGAGTGCCCTACTGCAGCAGTAGTCCACTGACTCCAGTCCAATCTGTACAAAACTGTGTAGCTGTTGTGTTGCCTAGCTTTTTTCCTAGCAGTTTTGCACTGACTGCAGTAGTTGCAGTGAGGTGCCATACTGCAGAGGTAGTCCACTGACTCCAATCCAATCCACTGTCTAGCCGTTGCAGCAGTTTATTATGCATTAATGCACAATCAGAATGATGTGAAACTAAATGTCCCTGTAATTTAAGTTTTCCTATCAG
This sequence comes from Pelophylax lessonae, assembly GCF_965119305.1. NCBI lineage: Eukaryota > Metazoa > Chordata > Amphibia > Anura > Ranidae > Pelophylax > Pelophylax lessonae. The sequence goes on along the minus strand of NC_138768.1, from coordinate 252,699,651 downwards.
TTCTCATGCAGTTAAGGTGTGAAGAACGAGCCCTTAATGTTAAAATTGTTAATAAATAAAGTTTTATATGTTCAGTAACAGATTTGTGTCGAAATTTGTATTTATTTTGCAAAATTTTAAATGTACAAAAATATCGGCCAATATTGGCCAATACCGATATGCGATGGCCAAAATATCGGTATCAGTATCGGCAACGAAAAAAAGATATCAGTCAATCACTACTGTGTACCCTATACTCATTCACATGGGGGGGTGAGTGGGATCTGGGGCTCAGATAAGGGTCTGGTATGGATTTTTAGGGGGACCCTTGTTTTTACATTTTGTCATTTCTTTTCCTATTTTTTTTTGCCAGCAATAATTTTTTTACATTCAGCTGTCAGCAGGGAAACTTCAGCTGACAACTGATGACTCATCTGTTGTTAAGGGCACTGTGGCCGGCTTCCTTGCCCGCTCCTTAGCAACCAGCTACTGTGTTAAAGACAAAACACAAAACGTAAAATGCACCTTAAAAGGGGCTGGAAAAACGCATCAAGCGCAGCCGCATATATGTGAGCCTAAACTTTTTTTTCAGTTTATTTTCTGCAATTAGGCCTAAGTTCTATTTTTTTTTAAAACAGAAAAACCTATTTACCAATGAAGGTATACTGCATGTGCAGTGTATATAACTGTATTCTTAAGAGTTTATGTTGTCCTGCTGGTCTGAGGCTAGACATTCACACGCGCTGAGGTTCTAATGAAAGACAGGCAGTTTCAACCCAAGCAGAGTCTCCTGTGCTCTCTCTTTAGAAAACCCACAATGCTTTGTGACACCAGAGTCATGTCTAAAATTGTCTACAGACAATTACCTCATGTTACAGATAGGATTGGCAGCAAGGATGGGAAATGTCATTATAATGGGGGACTTTAATTATCCTGATATAGACTGGGCAGAAGGAACCGCGCATTCAGCCAAGGCTCGACAGTTCCTAAATGTTTTGCAGGACAATTTCATGGGTCAGATGGTGAATGCACCGACAAGAAACAATGCGGTACTTGACCTACTGATTACCAACAATACAGACCTGCTCACGGATATAGAAATACGGGACAACTTAGGGAACAGTGACCATAGGTCAATTGGTTTCAGTATTAATTACAGTAATAGGAAACACAAGGGTAATATAAGGACACTGAATTTCAAAAGAGCCAATTTCCCTAAACTGCGCTCGCTGCTAGAAAATATCAAATGGTATAGAACCCTGGGAACAAAGAACACGGAGGAAAAATGGGAGTGCTTCAAGAGCATACTTAACAAGGGGGTGGGCCAGTGCATTCCACAGGGAAATAAATTTAAAAGAGCAAAACTAAACCCTGGGTGGCTAAACTCCAACATAAAAATGTATATTAGAGCTAAAGAAAAGGCCTTCAAAAAATACAAGACTGAGGGGTCATTGGCAGCATTTAAGCACTACAAAGAGTGTAATAAGAAATGTAAAGATGAAATCAGGGCGGCTAAAATAGAACACGAGAGACATATAGCGGAGGAGAGTAAAAAGAACCCCAAGAAGTTCTTTAAGTATATAAACAGTAAGAAAGCGAGGCCAGAACACATTTGCCCCATAAAAGATGATAACGGAAAAATGGCCACTGAGGACAGAGAAAAGGCGGAAGTGTTAAATAATTTCTTTTCTTCAGTCTTCACAAAGGAATCGGGGGGCTACACTAACCCAGCTTGTAAGGCCGAACTAAATAATACACCTCAGGAAGTGCCGCCATGGCTAACAGAGGATAGACTTAGAGCTAAACTAGAGAAACTTAACATAAATAAATCCCCGGGACCGGATGGCTTGCACCCAAGGGTTCTTAATGAGCTCAGCCAGGTGATTGCCAGACCATTATTCTTGATCTTTAAGGATAGTTTACAGACAGGTATGGTGCCAGCTGATTGGAAAAAAGCCAACGTGGTACCAATATTTAAAAAGGGGCCGAGATATATCCCGGGTAACTATAGGCCGGTCAGCCTAACATCAGTAGTCTGCAAAATTTTGGAGGGGATGATAAGGGACCACATACAAGACTTTAGTAATGAAAACGGTATTATAAGTAGTAATCAGCATGGATTCATGAAAAATCGTTCATGCCAAACCAATCTATTAACCTTCTACGATGAAGTGAGCTGCCACTTAGATAAAGGTAAGCCTGTGGATGTGGTGTATCTGGACTTTGCAAAGGCCTTTGACACCATTCCCCACAAACGCTTACTGTACAAACTAAGGAAGGTAGGTATGGATCATAAGGTGAGTACCTGGATAGAGAACTGGCTCCAGGGGAGAGTCCAGAGGGTGGTGATTAATGGGGAGTACTCTGAGTGGGCGGTTGTGGAAAGTGGGGTCCCCCAGGGTTCTGTCCTGGGACCAATCCTGTTTAATTTATTCATAAATGATCTAGAGGAGGGGATATATAGTACAATCTCAGTATTTGCAGATGATACTAAATTAGGCATGCCAATATCTTCTATGCAGGATGTGGAAATCTTGCAAGCAGACCTGAACAAAATAACGGGGTGGGCAACTACATGGCAGATGAGATTTAATGTAGAAAAATGTAAAGTAATGCACTTGGGGGCCAGTAACCAGAAAGCAAGCTACTCACTAGGGGGGGAACCTCTGGGTGAGTCTAGGATGGAAAGGGACCTGGGGGTACTGGTAGACAACAGGCTTGGAAGTGGCATGCAATGCCAAGCCGCTGCAAGCAAAGCCAACAGAATACTGGGTTGTATAAAAAAGGGGATTCACTCCAGAAATAAAGAGATTATTCTTCCACTCTACAAAACTCTGGTCCGGCCACATCTGGAGTATGCTGTCCAGTTCTGGGCACCGGTCCTCAGGAAGGATGTGCTGGAACTGGAGAAAGTCCAGAGAAGGGCAACAAAAATAATTAGGGGAATGGAGGACATCAGCTATGAGGAAAGACTACAAGCACTGAACTTATTCTCTCTGGAGAAGAGACGATTGAGGGGGGATATGATATCAATGTACAAATACTGTGCTGGCGACCCTAGCATAAGGAACAAACTATTCAGAGTAAGGGAATACAATAAGACACGTGGCCACTCACTAAAACTTGAGGAAAGGCGGTTTAACCTTAAAGTGCGTAAGGGGTTCTTCACTGTAAGAGTGGTAAGGATGTGGAATTCTCTTCCGCAAGCAGTCGTATCAGCGGGGAGCCTTGATAGTTTCAAAAAACTATTGGATGGACACCTTAAAGACCACAACATACAGGGGTATACAATGTACGGTTAAAAGCAAACACACACACACATCATAGGTTGAACTGAATGGACTTGTGTCTTTTTTCAGCCTCACTAACTATGTAACTATGTAACTATGTCTATTTGTAAATAGGTTGTAAAAAATCAGGTATAATACATCAGTATAAATAAATACTTTTTCAAGGCATGTGGAGATTAAAAGTCACTTAAAGTACAGCTTTTATTCGTGATGTGTTGTTTATCAGCTCCACTTAAAGCAACCTTTAATGTATCAGGTGAGCATGTACTGAGGTTCTGATTTTGTAATGCACTGCACAGTTTAGAATCTCCTGGGATTTGTGTCTTTATTCAGCATTCAGAGGAAACGTGTCATGTTTTTTCAGCGCAGAACAATACACAAGGATAACAACACAGCTGCCCCGTCATTGTCATCTAATGTATCTTACATTCATTTCCTGCCATGTCTAAGCAGTATTGTTAATCTGTTTGAGACAAGCTCCTGAATAGCTAATCATCAGCTGCGAAAATCTCTAGCATCTGTACTGTAGTTATTGACACACAAATTCTCACACAGTATGCACTCATGACACTGCTCTTAAGTACATAAGCTAAATAATGCTCAGTATTTGCCAGCTAAGCCAAGCCCAAATAGCATACAAGCTTTCAGAGTATTTCTTTCCCTGCCATTATGTATATTTGCAGTGAAGTAATTGGATATTTCATTTCGGCTTTGATGCGCTCCAAGTTTGGCATGCGTGTTAATAATGTAGCCTCGCTACTGTAGGCAAGGCTGCAGTAGAAGGGCTTATGTGTATATGAAATGTCATACAGCAATTCATGCATGTTCCTAGTGCCAGGGCTGCAATGAATAATAAAGCTGTGGTGATGTGATTTAAAATGAAACTCTAACTAAAACTGATTTTTTTCTGTCTTGGTGGACCAGAGTTTTAGAACTTGGCTCCAGGAATGTTTTGGACGATGGGGGCCCTGAATTTCTATATAAATTAGAAGACAGTTCCTCAGGATCCAGTGCGGTTTGGAAGTATGCTTTAATGGACATTAGATTCAGGCAAGCTCATTCAACAAATAAGTACAAACAGCAATTATGAGGTATATAGAGGTTGATTTACTAAAGGCAAAGTCACTGTGGACTGCAAGTGCACTGGGAAGTGCAGTCGCTGTAGATCTGAGGAGGACATGCAAGGAAAGTAAAAAACTGTATTTTTTTCTTGCACATGATTGGATGATAGAAATCAGCAGAGCTTCCCCTTAGATCTAGGGCAACTGCACTTCCAAGTGCACTTGTAGTGCACAGTAGTGATGGGCTTTATGTTCGACTCAAGCATCGGGTGTTCATGTGTTTGCTGAACACATGAACGATCATCAGAGGGAAGTTCGCCTGCTGACTAGCGCCCCATAATGCACTACGCGATTGCAGTGCATTACTTGCTTGTGATTGGCTAAAGCATGCACCTGACCTGTATCCTTTGGCCAATCACAGCACAATGTCCTGTCAGAGCCATGATTGGCGAAAGGCAGGTTGCCTCTAGCCAATCATGGCTCAGGGGCTAAGTCCATGCCCCACACTATATAAGGCTGCTTACACGACAGCCCTGTTTAGTGTGTTAGGAGTGGAGATTAGGATGGAGATTAGGCAGGTAGTTAGTGGATTGTGCTTTCAGACAATGTAATGCAGTCAGTGCAGTGTAGTGTAGGGCTGATTCTTGTATAACACAGTGTAGTGCAGTCAGTGTAGTGCTGTACTGTGATTCTTGTGTAACAGTGTAGTGCTGTCAATGTAGTGCTGTGCTGTGATTCTTGTGTAACAGTGTAGTGCTGTCAATGTAGTGCTGTGATGTGATTCTTGTGTAACACAGTGTAGTGGTGCCACTGAAGTGTTGGAGTTTACAACACATCTGTGTCACCCCACTTATCCCATTTTTTTCATTGATATATATTTTTTTTTTTTTTTGCAGCATCAAGTTCTGTTGCTGCAATATTAGTACTCCCCTTTCTGTGTCGCGGGTGCTTTTCTTTCTGCGTCAGCAGTGACTTTTTTTGTGGCGCAGCAGCACTAATAATATTTAGGACATAATTGCTTTCCCCCCTTGTGCGTCACAGGTGACATTCCTTCTGTGTCAGCAGTACTAACAATATTTAGGGCATAATTGTTGTCCCCTCTTCTGCGTCACATGTGCTATTCCTTCTGCGTAAGCAGTGTGTTTTTCTTTTGTGGCACAGCAGCACTAATAATATTTAGGGCATAATTGCTGTCCCCCTTCTGCGTCACATGTGCCATTTCTTCTGCATCAGCAGGTTTTTATTGTGGCGCAGCAGCTCTAATATTTTTTAGGGCATAATTGCTGTCCCCCCTTCTGCGTTGCAGGTGCTTTTCCTTCTGCATCATCAGGGGTTTTCTTTTTTTGGGCTTTATTACATTTTTCTTTATTTAAAAAAAAAAAAAAACTATAATAAAACGGTTTATAGTGCACCAAGCACAAAAGTATTGCACCCAAGCACCATATTTCCATCCCACATTCTATAATAAAAAGTTGTAAACCCCCCCCCCAAAAAAAAAATCCCCATCATGTCGGAAAGGCCAACAAGGAGAGGCAGCCACTCACAGGTCACTAAAAGAGGGCAAGCACCCATATGGAAGAAAAATATATTTCCAATATATTTAGGGAAAAAAAATTTAGAAATATATTGAATATTGAATATGGCCAGAATTGTAGCATTTCAAATATATTTCCAATATATTTGGTAAAAATGAAAAATGTTTTTTTTTTTAAAATATATTTTAAATATATTTTTCTTCCATGTGGGCAGCCTCTGTGTCCACAGTGAAAAGTGGTGGTCACGGACATGGTGCATCCTCTGCAGGTAGGGCACACTTGTCCTTTTTTTCCCTTGCTGGCCATGTTATTAAGCCACAATATGCAGAAGAGTTGGTGGAGTGGATAACTAAGCAGTCCTCATCCTCCTCATCCTCCTCATCCTCTGTCATCCAGGCTCATACTAGTTTGCCTTCCACCGCAGCTGCCAAAGTGGCCTATTTCACATGCTCCTTGTCCACAATTACTCCTTCCATAGAGCCACCATCATGCACAGAGGAGTCACCTGAATTATTCAGCAGTTACATGATGCAGGAGGATGCTCTGATGTTCCCAGGTTGAGGAAGGGAACAATGTGAGCCTAGAGAGAGGGAGTGACAATGATGAACAAAAAAACTAGCAGTCATATTCCCCCAGCTTTAGCATACTACTAAGTTTTCACCAGTGACGGGCAGGGAGGCGATTATGAGGTCAAGGACTTTACTTGGGTGCCTGAGAAAATAGAGGTGGAAAGTGAGGCACAAATCCAACGTGGCAAGATGTCCTCCAGGGGCCAACTTAACGGCAGCCACTCTATTGCATCACACCACAGAGCTCCACAGGTTCAGGGCACTGCTAACTCCCCGCTGACTTCCAAAAGTTCATTTGTGTGGGCTTTTTTCAACACATGTGCAGTAGACCGCAGGGTTGCTGTTTACAATCTCTGTCTGAAATGGATCAAGCGTGGCCAGAACACCAGCCACTTGGGCATAACCTGCTTGACAAGACATATGATGACCTGCCATGCAGTCCGTTGGCAACAGCACCTGAAAGACCCACATCATAAAAAAATGCATACTTCTCCTTGCTCCTCATCTGGTATCTCTACCCCTAATATATCTCAAGTCTTCTCAAAAATCTCTACTGAGAGGGAGGATGGTATAGCAATGCGTATCACAGTTACTTGCACCCAATCTGGTAGCAGTACAGCACCTGTTGATTTCCCCACCAGCCAAATTTCGCTTCCCCAGTTTCTGAACCATAAAAAAAATTACTGTCCCAGCCATCCATGTGCTCAGGGTCTAAATGCTAGCTTGGCCAAATTGCTAGCACTACAACTGCTTCTTTTTCATCTGCCCCCTATTGTGAATTTGCGGAATGTGCTGTACCACAGGGGCAGGTTAAAAAAAATGTAGTTTCACGTAAGGCCATTCCAGCTCTGTATCATCATGTGGAAAGCAATGTTTTGGCCTCGTTGGACAGAGCGGTCAGCAGAAAGGTTCACATTACTGCTGACTTATGGTCCAGCAGGCATGGTCAGGGAAGTTACATTTCCTTCACGGCACACTGGGTAACTCTGCTGGCAGCTGGGAAGGATGCTGACAGAGTTTAGTGTTAAAGCTTGTTCCGCATGCCTCCAAAAAGCTGGTGGTTATTCTACAACATATGTCTTCTCCACCCCTCCTCTTCTTCTTCCTCTTTGGCCTCTTCTGCTGAATTGAATATGTGACAATTGCACCAACCTTCTCTCCGCTTTCCTGGAGAAGCGGTGGAAAAGGCGGCCGGCTAACAGATGCCTTTAAACAATTTTTTAGTCTTCAGTGCCCAGGGCTGTTAGGTTTAAGCAACCATCGGCAGCATTTGCATCATACGAAGCAGGATTATCTAGGGGCAAGAGCAGACTTGGAGACCTTTCCAACTGAGCATCCACTGGGTTGCTGGGTCTTGAGGATGGACCACTGGCCAGAACTTGCTGAATATGCAAATGAGCCATTGGCCTGTCCTGCTTCCAGCTTCCAGTGCTGCTGGAGATTTTGTGACAGATAAAACAGTGCATCTGTCCACAGACTCTGTTGACCGACTGACATTTATCAAAATAAATCGGTCCTGGATCAACAGCAGCTATCAAGTCCCTGATGCTGATGTAACTGATTGAATTTGCTAGGGATATAGGATCCCTTGAAGACTGCCTATGCTGCCTATCCTATTCCTGAATCTTGATTATGCTAGCTTTCAACAAAGTTTTTGGTTTAGGGCACCACCAACACCCAAGGCCCAATTTTTATGTACCTGTATAACAGGTGCATGTAATTTCAATTTTTTTTTTTTACAACAGGGTCCATTCCTGGGCCCAGCAAGAGTAAGTGTGAGGGGTTACAGCGTTCAGGCACTACCAACACCCAAGGCCCAATTTTTATGCACCTGTTTGACAGGTGCATGTAATTTCAAACATCCCCCATTCAGGTACTCACCTAACATCTGAACTTTCTTGGCACTCTGCGGGATGTTCACCTGCCAAGCACACCGTGATTAGGTTGTTAAGGCTTCCCTGCTGAGAGCTGAATTTAAAAAAATAACTGTAAAAAGAAAATGTAAATTAAAAAAGAATTGGGGTAAAAACAGCTTGGGGGACCCTTTGGGACTTGTATGGCTTTTAAGGGGAACCCCATGACAGAATTAGGAAAAAAACAACGTGGAGTCCCACCCAAAATCTGTACCAGGCCCCCCCTGAACCATACCAGGCTGCTTAACCTCAACATGGGGAGGGTGATTTGGGGTGCTTTAACAAGAGGGCCCCAGATCCCGCCCCCCCCCCATGTGAATGGATATCAGGTACATTGTACCCCTACCCATTCACTAAAAACGTGTACAAAAAAAATAAATAAACACACAAGACAGTTTTCGACAAGTCTTTTATTTAAAAATAAAAAAATAGTGTCCCCCGAAGTAAATCCATCGTGAATCACGCCGCCCACCACACCCGCTGACTCGAAAATAGGAAAAAAAGTTTGGCTCTCGGTGAATGCTTCCTGCAGAAGGCCATTTCACGGTTTGACAGTTCTTATATAGGGAATAGGCGGGGCCACACCGGAAGCCCTATCCCTCGCACCATTACCAACCCAGTATGTTATGTATGTATCTTTTTTCGGGTCAGCGGGTGCGGCGGGATTGATGATGGATTTACATCGGGGGACACAATCTTTTTAATATTGAATAAAAGACTTGTCTTATGTGTTTATTTTTTTGTACACTTTTTTGGTGAATGGGTAGGGGTACGATGTAACTGATACCCATCACATAGGGGGGGCAGGATATGGGGGCCCCCTTATTAAAGGGGGCTTCCAGATTCCAATAAGCGCCCCACCCGCAGTCCAGGTTTGTTGGGAAGAGGCCCTTGTCCCCATCAATGTGGGGGTGAATCTTTACTTATCCATTTCAGTGCCCTTCAGCCGAAATTTGGGTGTCCTCTCACCTGCTTAGGTAGACCGCACTGGTTAGGGGAGGTCAGCATATGCTTTTGAAGTGTTATAGTGGCACTGCTCCACCAGCTCAAAACAGTCATGACCCTCAGCTCCCCAGCGCAGTATCAGTCATATAAGAAGCAAGAGGAAGATACCATAGTGCAGATTGCTGAAATCAAATTTTATTCAAATGTATGTAGCACTACTCCCATGGGAGCTGCTGGTGACGGGTTCCCCTGGGTTACCATGAGCAACAGCAGAACATTCTGACATATTTCCAAGTGTTTTACCTCAGACAAGGACCAGTCCAGTTTCTTTGCTTTTTATGTTTTATTAGGAACTTGGATAGGAGAAGGGATGAGTGGGATACTCTAACTGAATTAAGCTATGCACAATAGGCAGGGACGACTTGAATAAATGCTGGTTAACGCTGGTTAATGCTGAATAACGCTGAGTAGCGCTGAATACACTGAAATTGAGCTAGTCATGGCTAGGCCGCTGCTTCACTTTGCCCTTGGCTGTGAAAGGTTCTCTTTAAACTTCCTGAGGTAATACTGTCCTAAGGCAAGCTATTCTTTGAGGTAGACTGTACTGCTGAACAACTTCAGGGCCCCTCCTGGCACCCCCTTTATTCCTAATCTTCAGGGCTTAACAACTTGGCACCCCTTTTTTTGTAAAACTCTGGGTTAGCTGGTTCCTTGATCCCCTTGACCTCTCTGGAGTGGTCCCCTCTCTTAGGCAGAACCCTGGGCACATCCTTGAGTACTCACGACACAGTTTTTCCTGAAGTCTTCTGCCCAGCAGCTCCACTCGATCAGCACACTGAATCCTTTCAGCACAGCTCAACCCCTGGTCCCTAGGCTGACTGCCTGGACCACCTTCCTTACTTCAGCAGGAGGAGTGACAGCCATCCACCTCCTCTTGGGACTTTGCTCCTGCCAAAAGACACCCTGTCACATGTCCCCTCTGGATTTATTCCCAATCCGAGGATGCATTGCAGCAATTCCCACCCACTGGGACAGTCATAAACCCGGACACACTATTAGCCAGGTTTCCTCCACTGTCCAACAAGATCCCTCATTGTATACAGTGGGGAGACTTCCCAGACTCAACAGGTCACTCCTAGAAGCATGTGACAGGCTAATTAACAGACCAGGCCCTCCTGATAAGCAGACAGGGCCACTCTATGCTTTACCTATCACCTACCTAGGAGGGTGCTACATCTACAAGAAACTTACATTTAGGAAGTGAATAAACAGCATATCTTAGCAATAATCTCAGGGTTACCGATTACCTTACACATTGCGCCGAATAGGCTTTCTAAAAGGTTTAGGCTCAACCTAAAACCTTTGAGAAAGCCTATTGGGTGAAATGTGTGAGGTAGACGGTGACGTAATCACGCTAGGCGGAGCTGGGAGGAGTCGAAGACACCAAGATTATTGCTGAGTTAGGCTGTTTATTAACTTCTTAAATGTGAGTTTCTTTTACATTTGAATAAAATTTGATTTAAGCAATCTGCACTATGGTATCTTCCTTTTGCTTCTTACGTATATGACTGATACTATGCTGGGGAGCTGAGGATCTTGACTGTTTTGAGCTGGTGGAGCAGTGCCACTATGATACTGCAAAAGCATATGTTGACCTCCACTAACCAGTGCGGTCTACCTAAGCAGGTGAGAGGACACCCAAAGGTGGGGTGAAGGGCACTGAGGTGGATAGGTGAACAATCGATGGTGTGTGAGATCGCATATTCACTGGAAGTTGGAATTTGTTTGGATGGATTTTAATGAAATATGGACTTGATTTGATTGATTGACATTGCTATTTTTTCATTATTTTTTACTATTTTTTTATTTACTGTTTTTTATGAGATTTATTGGTTTTCACAAGTGTTTTTTTAATCATCACATATTATTTATGCACTGAGCAGTTTATATATATATATTTATTTCATATTCCTTGATGGATAGAGCTGCACCATTTAGAGTTTGTATTCCCTCTGTAATGTATATCAGCAGGATCTCTTGTAGACTCTTCCAGGGCGATGGTGCAGGAGCACAAATAAGTGACATTTGGGCCCACATATATAATTCTATTATGCGGATTAATATTGCGCCAAAAATCTGCACTGCGCTTTAAAAAAAAAAAAAATAGCCATAGCCAGTACAGTTGTAATGCAATTCAGTACAAATGGGTTAGATGTGGAACTGCTTGTAAAAGCTTGCAATTCAAAGCATTATTCACACTGACCTACTACAACATATACCCATGCCAGGGCCATTTTTGCCCGCATGGGGATGCACAGGTGTTCTGTGCATTCCTGTGCCATCAGACCGATTCATGTCAGTTGGGATACAGTGGCTGTGAAATATGTGAAAAAAGTGCGCTGATTCAAATAAGGGTATGCTGCTACCTTAGAGTGAATATGAATAAGATGTACAAGTAAAAATCAGGTGCGCTAACCCAAAAGCATATAAATAGCACAGCATATAAACATATACGTGTAAGTGATAAAAACAAAGTATATCAAAATAAAATAACACAAAAGTCTAACAAGTGCAAATCAATAAAATAAGTCGAGTGAATCACCAGTGTGTATCAAACAATAGTGTCCAAAAAATAGTGATAAACAGACAAATTAAAAATTAATCCAAAAGTTCGTGCTGTAAACACAATTTAACTCAGGAAGGTGCAAGCCACGTGATTAAAAGGTTCAGCGTCCCACCACCAGCTTAGCTCCTTACCAGATGATGGAAATATAAGGGCATATAAGGATATCCCTGCTCCAGAGATCATGCAACTATAGGAAGATTCCAAGTCACTCAGGTGACACTGTTACACACAGATAGTATCTAGACTCTTACCAGACAGAACATAGATGCAAGCCTGGAACTATCCTGTAATGTGGTCCTGCATGGAATCACTGTACGATGGATGGCTGATATGATCTCGGGTGTCTTTTAACCTCAACAATAAGGGGACACAACAGAGGGGACCGCCATGGTGCATTATCGAACAGTAATTTATTTAAACAGAAGAAAATGCACTTACAATATCGTAGACAATATTCATTGGGTTCCCTCAGAGGTGAAGCAGGTAACGGTGGCCGCCTGCAGTGCGGACCGCCGTATCGGTCTAATCGTGATGACGCGGCGCCTCCTGGCTGACGCGTTTCCCCCGATTGGGCAGCCTCTGAGATAGGAGGTGGAGCCCGCGTCATCACTTCCCCCCTTAAATATTTGCTTAGACAAGTACTTCTGGTGACCGTAACGCCAGTACTCTGCCCCACGGATTCTCAGCTAACAAATTTCATTGGCCGGACGTCGGATTATCCACAATAGGGCGCTTATCACTTCATTCTCATGTTCAGAAGCTTCACAATAAACATTAAGAAGCTTGATTCAGAACACGCCCGATGTGAGAGGTCAGGCCGTTCACCGGAAGTATTTGTACCGCATGATTTCCTGCATCTAGTCTCGATGACACATCGCATATGTAAATGAGTAAAAGAGGGAGCATTTCCGGTGTCCGCAAAATATGTCCTATTAAGCAGTAAACACGATATCCAATTGGATGATATAAAATCCAATCGGTCTCCATTGATCTAATATATGTGGAGGGTGTATCTGTTGTGTAAAAACGCATAATAGATTAGGACAAATGGGGTTAAAAATATATCAAATAATTTAAAACCACATTAAAAATAATCAGCGGGAATGCTCACTCATGATACTCAATAAGAACTGGTAATGTTATAAATTCCATATTGTTTAGAAACAAATGGTTAAAAACGTGTACAGCATAAAAACATCCTCCAGGTTGGACTTCCATCATAAACATTAAAATATTAAAACATTAAAAGGTTAAAACGGATAAAATTGATAAAATTGGCTGAATAGAATAACTCACATTCCTATAAGGTGCTAACGGAGGAACAAGGGATGTAAGTTAGGAGGAATCAGATAAAGTCCATCTCATGGTAAATATCAACTATTGTTAATGAATGAGTTGATATCCCATTCGATGTTGTGTCCTGATGGCCGGTAGCTTTTGAGTTCATAAATCCAGAAAGTTTCCCTTCTGGAAATAGTTCTCTTCATATTGCTGCCCCGCCAGTGGGGATGATATTTCTCAATGACAATTACTTCTAATTTGCCAGGATTTTTTTGATGGTGCGTGGCAAAGTGTTTGGATAGGCTGTGGCCTACAAATCCTTTCCGGATATTGGCCAAATGTTCACCAATTCTGATGTTAGCGGTTCTAATCGTCCTCCCCACGTATTGTTTCCCACACTCACAGGTAACTAAGTAAACTACCCCCTTGGTGTGGCAGGTGATAAAGTCCCTGATGGGATAGTTTTTACCTGTGGTGGTAGACCTAAACTTATCAGTTTTAATGGTGGTGGCATTGTTACAGATGTTGCAATTTCTGCATGGGAAGTAACCTTTAAGGTTAAGAAAGAAGGTGGAAATGGGAGGTTTCTCTACCGGATTGCGCGCTATGATTTCTTTCAGATTTTTGGCCTTCCGGTAAATCATCTGAGGTTTTGGGGGAAGAGAGGGTCCTAATAGAGGGTCTTGTTGCAGGATCCCCCAATGTTTACGGAACAAAAAGTTCAACCATTTATAATGGCTGGAAAACTGGGTGGTGAAAGCAAATTCAAATTTCCCCGCCACCTCTCTCTGTTCCCCTTTTTGTTTTGGAATGGATAATTCTGCTTGTTTAAGAGTTGCGACCTCTTGTATCTCTTCATTCAACTCATTCTGATCATATCCTTTTTCCATAAAACGATTTTTTAAAAATTGGGCTTGCGTTTTAAAGTCCTCATCATCCGTGCAGTTGCGCCTAATCCTCCTAAATTGCCCCTTGGGGACAGATTTTAACCACATTGGGTGGTGGCAACTGTCAGTCGAAATAAAACCATTTCTGTCGGTTGGTTTTTGATAGGAGCTGGTGATAAACCCTTGCCCTTTCCTCCAAATAACAAGGTCTAGGTAATTGACTGAAGTTTTACTCCATTGGTAGGAGAATCGTATCCCCCAATTATTACAATTCAATTTAAACATGAATTGGTGCAGACTCTCCTCCTCTCCTTTCCAGATGATCAGGGCGTCATCAATATATGCCACCACATTACCAACTCCTGGGTTTTTTCTGCAAATATATTCCTATTTTCCCAAAGTGCCATAAACAGGTTGGCGAGGCTGGGGGCAAATTTAGCCCCCATAGCCACGCCAGTCCGCTGTAAATAAAATTGCTGGTTATGGTAAAAATAGTTATGTTCCATACCAAATTGAAGGAGTTCTAAAATGAACTTCTTCTGTATAAACGGAATACTATAGTCCTGGTCAAGAAAAGTGCTGACAGCTTCATAGCCTAACTCGTGTGGGATCACTGTATACAGCGAGGTCACGTCAGCTGTGACCATTAACACGTCACCTGGGACCCTTAGTTCAGTGATTTCATTGATGCATTGCGTGGTATCCTTCAGAAACGCCAGTGTTTCCTGGACCAGTGGCTGAAGGAAATGGTCAACATACTTTCCTTTTCGCGATGTGACAGAGTCTATGCCACTGACTATAGGTCTCCCAGGTGGCTTGACCAGGCTCTTATGCACTTTCGTTAGATAATATATTGTCGGAATCCGGGGTGCAAGGGGTACTAGGTGCTCCTTCTCTTTTTTACTAAGGATACCGTCCTCGTACCCTCTAGAGATAATACGCTCCAGCTGTTTTTTGTAAGCATGAGTGGGATCTTTCCTTAAGATTTCATAGGTCTCCCTATCAGACAAAAGGTTCCCCATTTCCTCCATGTAGTCTTCTTTCTTTAATAAAACAGTGCTACCTCCCTTATCGGCTGGGCGAATAACTAAATCTTTCTTCTCACATAAAGATTTTATTCCTTTCCAGAGATCTCTTTGCGGTTTAATGGACGTGTCCTTTTGTTCCAGCTCCTTGAGAATTACATCTCTGAACACTTTAATGTGATGGCTGGATTTCCCAGGAGGATTAAAAAGGGAGGCATTCCTCAAATGGGTGGGGATACATGTCGATTGATTGTAGGACACATAGTTCCTCTCATTAGCCTTGTCCAAGAAATGACGTTTGATATTTAACTTTCTGATGTATTTATGAACATCCAAAAACGTCTCAAATTTATTTAATGATCTCTTGTGGGCATATTTCAATCCTTTCCCTAGTGTCTGTTTTTCTGAATTGGTGAGATCAACCCCACTCAGATTAAAGATGCCAAAGTTCTCTACTTGGTCTTTTTTCTTGGACGTTCCTCCCCTGCAGCCCCTGGCTGTTTTTTTCTTTTTCCTTTTGCTGGACCCCGGCCTAAAAAACCCAGTGGTTTGGCGCTAATCGGAGTTTGTGGTTGCTCTGAGTATCCATTGTCCTATTCTTCCTCATCCTCCTGTTCATCATAATAGAGAGGCTCATACCTATTATCAACAGGTGGGTAGAAATTCCTCGGAGTCTGAGGTGTTCCAGAGTAATATTCAGTATATTCACGGGGGCCTCTTCTCGGAGATCTGGACCTGGATCGTCTATAGTATCTCTCATGGTCCGACTTTCTCCTCCTCCGTTCTCCCGCATCTCCGCACCTGATTTTTACTTGTACATCTTATTCATATTCACTCTAAGGTAGCAGCATACCCTTTTTTGAATCAGCGCACTTTTTTCACATATTTCACTGTCTCACTCAATTTTTCAAAGTGCAGCAGATTCCCCACTATGGATATCTTTGAATACCATAGCTCGAGAAAATTAACTGTAGAGGATGTGTTTGTGAAAACCATTTCTGACCCTACAGACCTCAGAGGCATCTTTATGCGCCTTAAAAACATAATGGTGTCCGAGCTTCATGCCTCTTGGGACAACGTTTTCCTGGAAAAATACGTCCAGGAGAAGATGGTCCCGAGGAGCTTGAGGTGGAATATCAATCCTGACCAAGGAGACCCTGAGCTCCAAGAATGGTTCCAATTTATTAATGGAGCCGGGATGAGCCTTTTGAATTTTTTAATTGATAAAAGGAGAAAGAAAGTCATTAGGCTGAATAAAGAAATTTTAGAGATTAAGGAAAAATTAACTCCGTTGATGCAGGAGGAAGCATACAAAATGTATAATCAGGAGTAGGGTTGAGCGAACACCTAGATGTCCGTGTTCGACGGGTTCGGCCGAACTTTAAAAAAAAGTCCGGGTCCGTGTCCCGGACTTTTACCGAACTTTTCCCGGACACCGAACCCCATTGAAGTCAATGGGGACCCGAACTTTAAGGCACTAAAATGGCTCTAAAACACCAAAGGAAAGGGCTAGAGTGCTGCAAATGGCAGCAAAACGTAATTAAGAGCATGGCAAGTGCTCTGCAAACAAATGTGGATAGGGAAATAACTTAAAACAACAAAAAAAAACAGAAAAATAAAACAATGTTCTTCTTCATCTCTGAAGGACGAGGCCCATATGGAGTAGGAGGGAGGTTGAGGTGGTGGTGGATGTGGCGGTGACTAGACATATGCCGGTTTTCGGTAATTCGATAGCCACGGTATTGTTATTGTGGCATTTTTAAAATACCGAGTTTCTCTGTCAAGTCTGCCTGACTTGTGAATTGATACATTTCAGTGAGCTGGATGACTCATTCACTCACTCAGCTAACACCTTTCAGCATTAAGTCTCCTAACTATAAACAAAAATGATTACATTTGTATCTTTTCCTTCCCTCTGCCAGGGAGAAAGGAAGTTTAACCTCTTAAAGACTGGATCTTTTTCTGACACTTGCTGTTTGCAAGTTAAAATCAGTTTTTTTTTTGATAGAAAAGTACTTAGAACCCCCAAACATTTTATATATTTTTTTAGCAGAGACCCTACAGAATAAAATGGCGATTGTTGTAATATTTTATGTCACACTGTATTTGCGCAGCAGTCTTTCAAACGCAATGATTAGACTTTAATGAATAAAAAAAAAAAAAAAAAACGTAACAGTAAAGTTATCCCAATTTTTTTTTTTTTTGTTACACAGAGAATCGTGAGAGAATCGTGATCTTTATTCCAAGCTAAAAAATCGTGATTCTCATTTTGGCCAGAATCGTGCAGCTCTAATAAATATATATATACACACACACACGCCTAGCAGCCCACATTACATTATTATATAGCCATCAAGCAGTGTCTGGCCTACCTGGTGATGACTGGTCCTGGCGCTCTGATCCGATGGCCTGGTCTTTAAAGGGGCAAATCCTTGCGATCCAGAAGTGGTTAAACCTGCAGGAGGACCGGTGTTTTTATCTATTAATGACTTTACTATTGCTTTAGGCCTGGTTCACATGTATGCGGGTTGGTGGTTCACATGTATGCGGGTTGGCGGTTCACATGTATGCGGGTTGGCGGCCCACATTTGCACAGGCATAGCAGCCCATTGATTTGAACGGGCTGCTATGCCCTCATTTTCCGCAGAAAAAAGGTGCATGCAGCATTTTTTGTAAATTCAGTGGCCTTGAAATCCATCCTGCTTTTGCACCATGCGACTAACCTGCAGTTCCTGCTCTGGCAAGCTTTCTGCATTTTTTGTATACGTGGGCACGGCATTTAAAAATAAACAGTTTGCGTGTGCAGCAACGGCAGGTAAGTCGCATGGTGCAAAAGAAGGATGGATTTCATGGCCACTGCATTTTTTTAAATTCTGCATGCACCTTTTTTCAGCTGAAAACGCAGGCATAGCAGCTCAAGCCCATTCACATCAATGGGCTGCTATGCCTGTGCAAATGTGGGCCCCCAACCCGCATACATGTGAACCAGGCCTAAAGCAATAGTAAAGTCATTAATAGATAAAAACACCGGTCCTCCTGCAGGTTTAACCAATTAATGACTTTACTATTGCTTTAGGCCTGGTTCACATGTATGCGGGTTGGGGGCCCACATTTGCACAGGCATAGCAGCCCATTGATGTGAATGGGCTTGAGCTGCTATGCCTGCGTTTTCAGCTGAAAAAAGGTGCATGCAGAATTTAAAAAAATGCAGTGGCCATGAAATCCATCCTTCTTTTGCACCATGCGACTTACCTGCCGTTGCTGCACACGCAAACTGTTTATTTTTAAATGCCGTGCCCACGTATACAAAAAATGCAGAAAGCTTGCCAGAGCAGGAACTGCAGGTTAGTCGCATGGTGCAAAAGCAGGATGGATTTCAAGGCCACTGAATTTTAAAAAAATGCTGCATGCACCTTTTTTCTGCGGAAAATGAGGGCATAGCAGCCCATTCAAATCAATGGGCTGCTATGCCTGTGCAAATGTGAACCACCAACCCGCATACATGTGAACCAGGCCTAAAGCAATAGTAAAGTAATTTATAAACAACACCTCCTTCAGGTTTAACCACTTCTTGACCACAAGGATTTGCCCTCTTAATGACCAGGCCATCGGATCGGAGCCGAGCGCCAGAACCAGTTATCACCAGTTAGGCCAGACACTGCTTGATGACCTATTTTAGGCCTGGTTCACAGAGTCTGTACTGACTGACTATATAATAATGTGCATAAGTGAACCAAAGCCCCTAAATTCAGCAATGAAATTGAAGTGAGGTGGAAATTTAATAATTTAAATTTAATAATAGAATACCGTGATAATACCGTATACCGTGGCAAAACCTTAATCAATTAATCGCAGCATGAAAATCTGATACCGTCACAAGCCTAGCGGTGACATAGGCGTGCGCACAGGGTGTGCTGGGTGTGCCTGGGCACACCCTAATCACCTAGGGCACATAGCATTGCCAGTGAGGAGATGGGAAAGATCTCCCTGGGACCTGCTCTGCTCTATTTCTCCTTGCCTACAGGTACATGGCCCCGATACATTACTCTCCCTGCTGGCAAACACATGCATGTGTATTTCAACTTTGGGGTGCACACCTTAATGCAATAGGCTGCGCACACCTATGGGCGGTGTAGGTGGAAGCGGCGGTGGAGGAGGACCAGGGCCGGATTAACAGCATCATGGGCTTGGTGCTGAGGATTTTGAAGGGCCTTAAGGGCCGTGCCTTGCCATGCACCCAGAGGAGGAAGGGTGCAGCCATGCATGCCTAATTCAACATGGGATGCTGTCTCTGAAGCCCATAAACACATCCATGCATCGCCAACTGTCCCTCCTTGTCCGGCCTTCACGCTGTGTGGGGAGGTTCTGAGGGTGCTGCCTGGGGAAGCGAGCATAGAAGCCAGACTTCTGTGTTTACAAGTGACAGAAGAGCGGTAACAGTGAATATGGCCAACCCGGGGCCTATATAAAAGGTAGGGGCCTGGAGCTGCAGCTCCAATAGCCCCTACATTAATCTGGCCCTGAGGAGGAGGACGAGGTAGCCAACACTGCTTCTTTTCAAAAATTTTAAATGAGGGTACACCCCAAAAGAGTGAGAAAGAGCAAAAATGGAACAATGGGTGGGTAAGGTCGGTATCCATTGCTATTCTGCATAAGGTACGGAAAAGTCCCGTGGGATCCATGCCTGGTTCATTTTAATGAACGTGAGCTTGTCCACATTGTCTCTGGACAGGCGGCTGCGCTTGTCTGTTATAACGCCCCCAGCCGTGCTAAATACCCGTTCAGATAATACACTGGCTGCAGGGCACGCCAGCACCTCCAAGGCGTAAAGGGCAAGCTCAAGCCATGTGCCCAATTTGGAGACCCAGAAGTTGAAGGGGGCAGACCCGTCATTCACTACATGTAGGCGTGTGCACACATACTGCTCCACCATGTTGGTAAAATGCTGCCTCCTGCTAAGACGTTCCATCTGAGCTGCTGGTGCTGCTGTTTGTTGTGGCGTGCTGACAAAGCTTTTCCACATTTCGGCCATGCTAACCCTGCCTTCTGAGGTGCTGGCGGTGCCCTGGTTGCGTTGGCGACCTCCTCCTCCTCCTCCTCTGCCTTGTGCTTCCACTGTGGCCCCGCTGTCAGATGGGAATGCCAGCAGCATGGCGTCTACCAGCGTGCGCTTGTACTCGCGCATCTTGCGATCGCGCTCCAGTGAGTGAATTAAGGACGGTACGTTGTCCTTGTAACGGGGATCCAGCAGCGTGGCCACCCAGTAATCAGCACAAGTTAGAATGTGGGCAACTCGACGGTCGTTGTGGAGACACTGCAGCATGTAATCGCTCATGTGTGCCAGGCTGCCCAGAGGCAACGAAAGGCTGTCCTCTGTGGGAGGTGTATCGTCCGTGTCCTCTGTATCCCCCCAGCCACGCACCAGTGATGGCCATGAGCTGGCCTGGGTGCCACCCTGCTGTGAACATGGTTCCATCTCCTCCTCCAGCTCCTCCTCCTCCTCATCCTCCTCATCCTCCAGAACTGTGCCCCTGCTGGACAATTGCGTCCCTGGCGTTTGCGTGTGCAGGAACCCACCCTCGGAGCCCCTTGCGAATGACTGCCCTGAAAGCCTTGGAAATGTTACCTCTTCATCCTCCTCCTCCTCCTCATCCTGTGCCACATCCTCTTCCATCATCGCCCGAATTGTTTTTTCAAGGAGGCATGGAAGTGGGATAGTTAAGCTGAGAACGGCGTCATTGCCACTGGCCATGTTGGTGGAGTACTCAAAACAGCGCAACAAGGCACACAGGTCTCGCATGGAGGCCCAGTTAAATTAAATAGCGGAATAGAAAATATGATCCAAAAAAAGTGTATGTATATCACACGTACACAACCACACTGGGCCCCAATTACTATTGTTTGTACCCCTAAAAGGCTAGATGAGGAGTAGGGGGAGTATGGAACAGGCAGCACCCTCAAACCTTCAGAAGTATGAGATGAACCCCAACAACTTGGAAAGGTGGATCTCTCTCACACGTACCGACACAGACTATCCCGCAATTCAATTGATCCTCAAAGGTTTTTATTGAATAGCGGAATAGGAAATATGATCAAAAAAAGTGTATGTATCTCGCACGTACACAACCACACTAGGCCCCAATTACTATTGTTTGTACCCCTAAAAGGCTAGATGAGGAGTAGGGGGGGTATGGAACAGGCAGCACCCTCAAACCTTCAGAAGTATGAGATGAACCCCAACAACTTGGAAAGGTGGATCTCTCTCACACGTACCAACACAGACTATCCCCCAATTTAACTGATCCCCAGAGGTTTTTGATTAAATAGCGGAATAGAAAATATGATCCCAAAAAAGTGTATGTATATCACACGTACACAACCACACTAGGCCCCAATTACTATTGTTTGTACCCCTAAAAGGCTAGGAGTAGGGGGAGTATGGAACAGGCAGCACCCTCAAACCTTCAGAAGTATGAGATGAACCCCAACAACTTGGAAAGGTGGATCTCTCTCACACGTACCAACACAGACTATCCCCCAATTTAACTGATCCCCAGAGGTTTTTGATTAAATAGCGGAATAGAAAATATGATCCCAAAAAAGTGTATGTATATCACACGTACACAACCACACTAGGCCCCAATTACTATTGTTTGTACCCCTAAAAGGCTAGGAGTAGGGGGAGTATGGAACAGGCAGCACCCTCAAACCTTCAGAAGTATGAGATGAACCTCAACAACTTGGAAAGGTGGATCTCTCTCACACGTACCAACACAGACTATCCCCCAATTTAACTGATCCCCAAAGGTTTTTGATTAAATAGCGGAATAGAAAATATGATCCCAAAAAAGTGTATGTATATCACACGTACACAACCACACTAGGCCCCAATTACTATTGTTTGTACCCCTAAAAGGCTAGATGAGGAGTAGGGGGAGTATGGAACAGGCAGCACCCTCAAACCTTCAGAAGTATGAGATGAACCCCAACAACTTGGAAAGGTGGATCTCTCTCACACGTACCGACACAGACTATCCCGCAATTCAATTGATCCTCAAAGGTTTTTATTGAATAGCGGAATAGGAAATATGATCAAAAAAAGTGTATGTATCTCGCACGTACACAACCACACTAGGCCCCAATTACTATTGTTTGTACCCCTAAAAGGCTAGATGAGGAGTAGGGGGGGTATGGAACAGGCAGCACCCTCAAACCTTCAGAAGTATGAGATGAACCCCAACAACTTGGAAAGGTGGATCTCTCTCACACGTACCGACACAGACTATCCCGCAATTCAATTGATCCTCAAAGGTTTTTATTGAATAGCGGAATAGGAAATATGATCAAAAAAAGTGTATGTATCTCGCACGTACACAACCACACTAGGCCCCAATTACTATTGTTTGTACCCCTAAAAGGCTAGATGAGGAGTAGGGGGGGTATGGAACAGGCAGCACCCTCAAACCTTCAGAAGTATGAGATGAACCCCAACAACTTGGAAAGGTGGATCTCTCTCACACGTACCAACACAGACTATCCCCCAATTTAACTGATCCCCAGAGGTTTTTGATTAAATAGCGGAATAGAAAATATGATCCCAAAAAAGTGTATGTATATCACACGTACACAACCACACTAGGCCCCAATTACTATTGTTTGTACCCCTAAAAGGCTAGGAGTAGGGGGAGTATGGAACAGGCAGCACCCTCAAACCTTCAGAAGTATGAGATGAACCTCAACAACTTGGAAAGGTGGATCTCTCTCACACGTACCAACACAGACTATCCCCCAATTTAACTGATCCCCAAAGGTTTTTGATTAAATAGCGGAATAGAAAATATGATCCCAAAAAAGTGTATGTATATCACACGTACACAACCACACTAGGCCCCAATTACTATTGTTTGTACCCCTAAAAGGCTAGATGAGGAGTAGGGGGAGTATGGAACAGGCAGCACCCTCAAACCTTCAGAAGTATGAGATGAACCCCAACAACTTGGAAAGGTGGATCTCTCTCACACGTACCGACACAGACTATCCCGCAATTCAATTGATCCTCAAAGGTTTTTATTGAATAGCGGAATAGGAAATATGATCAAAAAAAGTGTATGTATCTCGCACGTACACAACCACACTAGGCCCCAATTACTATTGTTTGTACCCCTAAAAGGCTAGATGAGGAGTAGGGGGGTATGGAACAGGCAGCACCCTCAAACCTTCAGAAGTATGAGATGAACCCCAACAACTTGGAAAGGTGGATCTCTCTCACACGTACCGACACAGACTATCCCGCAATTCAATTGATCCTCAAAGGTTTTTATTGAATAGCGGAATAGGAAATATGATCAAAAAAAGTGTATGTATCTCGCACGTACACAACCACACTAGGCCCCAATTACTATTGTTTGTACCCCTAAAAGGCTAGATGAGGAGTAGGGGGGGTATGGAACAGGCAGCACCCTCAAACCTTCAGAAGTATGAGATGAACCCCAACAACTTGGAAAGGTGGATCTCTCTCACACGTACCAACACAGACTATCCCCCAATTTAACTGATCCCCAGAGGTTTTTGATTAAATAGCGGAATAGAAAATATGATCCCAAAAAAGTGTATGTATATCACACGTACACAACCACACTAGGCCCCAATTACTATTGTTTGTACCCCTAAAAGGCTAGGAGTAGGGGGAGTATGGAACAGGCAGCACCCTCAAACCTTCAGAAGTATGAGATGAACCTCAACAACTTGGAAAGGTGGATCTCTCTCACACGTACCAACACAGACTATCCCCCAATTTAACTGATCCCCAAAGGTTTTTGATTAAATAGCGGAATAGAAAATATGATCCCAAAAAAGTGTATGTATATCACACGTACACAACCACACTAGGCCCCAATTACTATTGTTTGTACCCCTAAAAGGCTAGATGAGGAGTAGGGGGAGTATGGAACAGGCAGCACCCTCAAACCTTCAGAAGTATGAGATGAACCCCAACAACTTGGAAAGGTGGATCTCTCTCACACGTACCAACACAGACTATCCCCCAATTTAACTGATCCCCAAAGGTTTTTGATTAAATAGCGGAATAGAAAATATGATCCCAAAAAAGTGTATGTATATCACACGTACACAACCACACTAGGCCCCAATTACTATTGTTTGTACCCCTAAAAGGCTAGATGAGGAGTAGGGGGAGTATGGAACAGGCAGCACCCTCAAACCTTCAGTATGAGATTGTGTTCACTGTACCCCACAAAGATTGAGTTCACTGCACCCCACAATGATTGTGTTCACTGCACCCCACAAAGATTGTGTTCACTGCACCTCACAAAGATTGTGTTCACTGTACCCCCCAAAGATTGTGTTCACTGCACCCCACAAAGATTCTGTTCACTGTACCCCACAAAGATTGTGTTCACTGCACCCCAAAAAGATTGTGTTCACTGCACCCCAAAAAGGATGTTGTTCACTGCACCCCAAAAAGGATGTTGTTCACTCCACCCCAAAAAGATTGTGTTCACTGCACCCCACAAAGATTGTGTTCACTGCACCCCAAAAAGATTGTGTTCACTGCACCCCAAAAATGATTTTGTTCACTGCACCCCAAAAAGGATTTTGTTCACTGCACCCCAAAAAGGATGTTGTTCACTCCACCCCAAAAAGATTGTGTTCACTGCACCCCAAAAAGATTGTGTTCACTGTACCCCACAAAGGATTTTGTTCACTGCACCCCAAAAAGATTGTGTTCACTGCACCCCAAAAAGGATGTTGTTCACTGCACCCCAAAAAGGATTTTGTTCACTGCACCCCAAAAAGATTGTGTTCACTGCACCCCAAAAAGGATGTTGTTCACTGCACCCCAAAAAGGATTTTGTTCACTGCACCCCAAAAAGATTGTGTTCACTGCACCCCACAAAGGATTTTGTTCACTGCACCCCACAAAGATTGTGTTCACTGCACACCAAAAAGGATTGTGTTCACTGCACCCCAAAAAGATTTTGTTCACTGCACCCCAAAAAGATTGTGTTCACTGCAGCCCAAAAAGATTGTGTTCACTGCAGCCCAAAAAGATTGTGTTCACTGCAGCCCAAAAAGATTGTGTTCACTGCAGCCCAAAAAGATTGTGTTCACTGCAGCCCAAAAAGATTGTGTTCACTGCAGCTCACACACAGAAAAATGGATGTGGATCACTGACACCTGCCTATCTCCAATCCCACACCACACAGCAATATCGATTGTAGTTTGTAGAACACAGTTTCCCTAAAATTCAGCAGACTCTGTCCCTAACAGGATTGAGAAGAGATCGTAGATCAGGATTGAGTGCAGACCCCACCCCCCACACAGCAATATCGATTGTAGTTTGTAGAAGACACTGACCCTATATAATTCAGCAGACTCTATCCCTAAAATGCCTACAACTCGCCCTGCCTAAACACTCCGACCTGTCCCTCAATTCTATCCGGACACAAATGGTTTTTTCCTGCCTATCTTTCCCTAATCAGCAGCCAGCACGTTGATGTGTGCTCTGTCCCTGAATCTAAGCAGCATAATGACGCCGCTGCGGCTGCCTCGAACTTATAAAGACTTGGTCACATGCTTCAGACGGCCAATCACAGCTACTGAGACATTTGCAGGCATGGCTGGGATGGCTTAAGGCACACCAGTTAAACGATTGTTGATTGGCTGTTGAAAGCCCGCCATGAAAAGAGCGCCAAAGCATGCAAAACCCGGAAATAAAACGACCGAACACGGATTTTTACCCGAACATACAGTAAAGTGTCCGTGTCCGTGTTCGGGTACAAAAAATCCAATTATTCGGTACGAACACGAATAATACAGTCCGTGTTCGCTCAACACTAATCAGGAGTTAAGAGAAATATTGGCTATGGAAGAAGAGGAACAAAAAGTAAAAAAGAGGAAAAAATATTTCCGTGAGCTGGAAGACTATAAAATTTCAAAGGTCTTTAAATGGGAGTTGAACCTAATCCGTGATACTCCTTCGGATGAGGCTGTGACCAATCCCTCAGAAATGGAAGTAGCGGAAGAGAGATCTAGGCAGATCAGTTTTGTGGAACCGGTAGCAGGCCCTAGTAAGGACTCTACGCCAGGGACTTCCCACAAAAGGGATTCAGAGCGGTCAGTCCCAAGCAATAACTCTAAGAAATTTAAACCGCTAAGGGAACAGCAACCCAACCACCAGCCTAAAAGGAGGACCAAAAATGAAGATAAAAGAAATAGGAATGAGAACGAAATCTATGAACACCCCAGGGGAGAACGGAGGAGGAGAGAGTCGGACCATGAGAGATACTATAGACGATCCAGGTCCAGATCTTCGAGAAGAGGCCCCCGTGAATATAGTGAATATAACTCTGACTCCGAGGAATTTCTACCCACCTGTTGATAATAGGTATGAGCCTCTCTATTATGATGAACAGGAGGATAAGGAAGAATGGGATAATGGATACTCAGAGCAACCACAAACTCCGATTAGCGCCAAACCACTGGGTTTTTTAGGCTGGGGTCCAGCAAAAGGAAAAAGAAAAAAACAGCCAGGGGCTGCAGGGGAGGAACGTCCAAGAAAAAAGACCAAGTAGAGAACTTTGGCATCTTTAATCTGAGTGGGGTTGATCTCACCAACTCAGAAAAACAGACACTAGGGAAAGGATTGAAATATGCCCACAAGAGATCATTAAATAAATTAATCCATCCATTAAATAAATGAATCCATTAAACCGCAAAGAGATCTCTGGAAAGGAATAAAATCTTTATGTGAGAAGAAAGATTTAGTTATTCGCCCAGCCGATAAGGGAGGTAGCACTGTTTTATTAAAGAAAGAAGACTACATGGAGGAAATGGGGAACCTTTTGTCTGATAGGGAGACCTATGAAATCTTAAGGAAAGACCCCACTCATGCTTACAAAAAACAGCTGGAGTGTATTATCTCTAGAGGGTATGAGGACGGTATCCTTAGTAAAAAAGAGAAGGAACACCTAGTACCCCTTGCACCCCGGATTCTGACAATATATTATCTACCGAAAGTGCATAAGAGCATGGTCAAGCCACCTGGGAGACCTATAGTCAGTGGCATAGACTCTGTCACATCGCGAATAGGAAACTATGTTGACCATTTCCTTCAGCCACTGGTCTAGGAAACCCCGGCGTTTCTGAAGGATACCACGCAATGCATCAATGAAATCACTGAACTAAGGGTCCCAGGTGACGTGTTAACCGCTTCCATACAGAGCAGTTAGACCCCCTTCCTGCCCAGACCAATTTTCAGCTTTCAGCACTCTCACACTTTGAATGACAATTGCTCAGTCATGCTACACTGTAACCAAACAAAATTTTTATCATTTTTTTCACACAAATAGAGCTTTCTTTAGGTGGTATTTGATCACAACTGGGAGGTTTTTTTTTCGTGATATAAGCAAAAAAAGAGCAAAAATTTTGAAAAAAAAAACACTTTTTTTTAGTTTCTATTAGAAAATTTTGCAAAAAATTAATTTTTCTTCATACATTTGGGCCAAAATTTATAATGCTACATATCTCTGGTAAAATTAACCCAAATTAGTGTATATTATTTAGTCTGTGTGAAAGTTATTGAGTCTAGAAGCTATGGTACCAATTACTGAAAATTGATCACACCAGATGTACTGATGGCCTATCTCCTTTCTTGAGGCCCTGAAATGTCAGGACAGTACAAATACCCCCCAAATGACCCCTTTTTGTAAAGTAGACAGTCCAAGGTATTTAGTAAGAGGCATGGTGAGTTTTTTGAAGTTATAATTTTTTCCCACAATTCTTGGGAAAATGAAGAAAAAATTTTTTTTCTTTTTTTTCCCAAAACGTTGTCAATTTATAAGCTATTTCTAACACATAGCATGTACACAGCAAAAATGACACCCCAAAATTAATTCTGCTACTCCTTCTGAGTATGGTGATACCACATGTGTGAGACTTTTACACAGCCTGGCCACAAAAAGAGACTCCACGTCCAAGTAGCACCATAAGGCATTTTAGGAGCATAAATACACATAAAACTTTCTTACTACCTATCACACTTTTCAAGGCCCTAGAGCACCAATACAATGGAAAAGTCCACAAAATGACCCCATTTTGGAAAGCAAACACTCCAACGTATATTCTATGAGGCATTATGGGTCCTTTGAACATGTCATTTTTTTCCACAGGTTTTTGGAAAATGTGGGAAAAATAAAAACTTTTTTTTTTTACACAAAGTTGTCAATTTATAGGATATTCCTAACACATAGCATGTACATAGCAAAAATGACACCCCAAAATACATTCTGCCACTCCTCCTGAGTATGGCAATACCACATGTGTGAGACTTTTTCACCGCCTAGCCATATAGAGGGGCCCAACATCCAAGGAGCATCATCATGCATCCTAGCCACTTGCCTAGGCCTATTTTTGACATTTGGTGTTTACAAGCTAAAATCAGTTGTTTTTGCAAGAAAACTACTTAGAACCCCAAAACATTATATATTTTTTTTAGCAGAGACCCTAGAGAATAAAATGGAGATTATTGCAATATTTTTCATCACACCGTATTTGCGCAGCGGTCATGCTTCAAAATTGCGCACGCTCACAGAATGGTGACAAACTTTGGTACTTAAAAATCCCCATAGGCGACACTTTAAAAATGTCTACAGGTTGCTATCTTAGAGTTACAGAGGAGGTCTAGGGCTCAAATTATTGCTCTTGCTCTAACGATCGATCGCAACGATACCTCACATGTGTAGTTTGAACACTATTTACATATGTGGGCGGGGTTTCCGTATGCGTTCGCTTCTGCGCGCGAGCTCACGGGGACAGGGCGCTTTAATTTTTTTTTTTTTAACTATTTATTTTATTTATTATTTTTTATTTTTACACTGTTTTTAAAAAAAAAAATTGATCATTTTTATTTCTATTACAAGAAATGTAAACATTACTTGTAATAGAAAAAGGCACGACAGGACCTCTTTTTTGTGAGATCTGTGGTCAAAAAGTCCTCAGATCTCACAAGTACACTAAAAGATAGAAAAAAATAAAAAAAAAATTAAAAAAATTAAATAAAATGAAAAAAAAAAAGGGACCTTTAAACTGGTTGCTAGGCAACGACGTTTGCCGTAGCTCCGGTCCTCCAAGACCATCCTGTCTGTGAGAATCCGGGACCGGATAGTTTTCCCCGCTGCCGGCGGGTCCGGTAAGCGGGGAAAAGGACCAGAATGCGGCGGGAGGGGAGGCACCTCTTCCGCCACCCCGGAAGGGTGATCCCGCGGCGAAATCCGCCACTGGGACCACCCTTATCGGAAAGCCAACCGTCCACCGTTTAAAAAAATACCAGGGTTATGGCAGCTATCTGCTGCCATAACACCGGTATTTAGGTTTAAACGGAGGACGCATATAAACTTTTTTGGACTTAGACATGGTGGCTGTATGAAGGGTGACAGGTACTCGGGTACTTTGCTGGGTAGGTGACAGGTACTCTGGTACTGATGAGCAAGTGGCAGGTACTCGAGTACTCCGATAGGCAGGTGACAGGTACTCGGGTACTCTTATGGACAGGTGACAGGCAGGTGATAGGTACTGATGAGTAGTACTGATACTGATAGGTGATACTGATACTGTACTGATGGGTACGGATGATCAGTACTGATACTGATAGGTGATAGGTACTGATGGGTACTGATGAGTACTGATGACTAGTGATGGGTACTGATGAGCAGGTGGCAAGTACTCAGGTACTTCAGGTGTGAGGTACTCTGATGAGCAGGTGGAAGGTACTCGGGTACTCTGATGGGTAGGTGACAGATACTCGGGTACTCTGTTGGGTAAGTGACAGGTACTCGGGTACTCCGATGACGGGTACTCGGGTACTCCGATGACGGGTACTCGGGTACTCCGGTGACAGGTACTCAAAGTACCCGAGTACCTGTCATCAGAGTACCCGAGTACCCTTCATCAGAGTAGCCGAGTACCCGTCATCAGAGTACCCGAATACCCGTCATCGGAGTACCCGAATACCCGTCATCAGAGTACTCGAGTACCCGTCATCAGAGTACCCGAATACCTGTCACCAGCCCATCAGAGTACCCGAGTACCTCTCTGTATCCCATCAGAGTACCCGAGTACCTGTCACCTACCCATCAGAGTACCCGAGTACCTGTCACCTACCCATCAGAGTACCCAAGTACCTGTCACCAGCCCATCAGAGTACCCGAGTACCTGTCATCAGAGTACCTGATGGGCTGGTGACAGGTACTCGGGTACTTTGATGGGCTAGTGACAGGTACTTTGATGGGCTAGTGACAGGTGCTTTGATGGGCTAGTGACAAGTGCTCTTTATTGGGGGGGGCAATCAGTGTGTTTGGGGTGCACTGTATTTGGTAACTAGCTGTTACCACAATCTCCTCCTCACACAGGATCAGTGTGTGAGGAGGAGAACACGGTGACAGCTAGTTACCGTGTTCTCTGTTGACATTTGTGACCGGCTGTGATTGGACACAGCCGGTCACGTGGTAAAGATCCAATTTCATTGGCTCTTTACCTAGATCGGGGATGGGCTCTGTCCGAGGGACGAGCCTCGTCCCCGATCGGCGCCCTGCGTGCCCCCGGGGGGCGTGCATTGAGAAGGGAATGAGCGGCTCGCGCTGGAGCCGCTCATGTGATCGGCTGTGATTGACATTTGTGACTGGCTGTGATTGGACACAGCCGGTCACGGGGTAAAGATCCAATTTCATTGGCTGTTTACCGTGATCGGGGTTGGGCTCAGTCCAAGGGACGAGCCTCACCCCCGATCGCCGCGCTGCGCGCCCCCGGGGGTGCGCAGTAGCGGGGAGATCCGGGCGCCGTCATATGACGTCCGCCCGGATCGAGAAAGGATTCCTGCTGCCGTCATTTTACGATGCCGCGGTATGGAAGGGGTTAATGGTCACAGCTGACATGACCTCGCTGTATACAGTGATCCCACACGAGTTAGGCTATGAAGCTGTCAGCACTTTTCTTGACCAGGACTATAGTATTCCGTTTATACAGAAGAAGTTCATTTTAGAACTCCTTCAATTTGGTATGGAACATAACTATTTTTACCATAACCAGCAATTTTATTTAAAGCGGACTGGCGTGGCTATGGGGGCTAAATTTGCCCCCAGCCTCGCCAACCTGTTTATGGCCCTTTGGGAAAATAGGAATATATTTGCAGAAAAAACCCAGGAATTGGTAATGTGGCGGCGTTATATTGATGACGCCCTGATCATCTGGAAAGGAGAGAAGGAGAGTCTGCACCAATTCATGTTTAAATTGAATTGTAATAATTGGGGGATACAATTCTCCTACCAATGGAGTAAAACCTCAGTCAATTACCTAGACCTTGTTATTTGGAGGAAAGGGCAAGGGTTTATCACCAGCTCCTATCAAAAACCAACCGACAGAAATGGTTTTATTTCGACTGACAGTTGCCACCACCCAATGTTGTTAAAATCTGTCCCCAAGGGGCAATTTAAGAGGATTAGGCGCAACTGCACGGATGATGAGGACTTTAAAACGCAAGCCCAATTTTTAAAAAATCGTTTTATGGAAAAAGGATATGATCAGAATGAGTTGAATGAAGAGATACAAGAGGTCGCAACTCTTAAACAAGCAGAATTATCCATTCCAAAACAAAAAGGGGAACAGAGAGAGGTGGCGGGGAAATTTGAATTTGCTTTCACCACCCAGTTTTCCAGCCATTATATATGGTTGAACTTTTTGTTCCGTAAACATTGGGGGATCCTGCAACAAGACCCTCTATTAGGACCCTCTCTTCCCCCAAAACCTCAGATGATTTACCGGAAGGCCAAAAATCTGAAAGAAATCATAGCGCGCAATCCGGTAGAGAAACCTCCCATTTCCACCTTCTTTCCTAACCTTAAAGGTTACTTCCCATGCAGGAATTGCAACATCTGTAACAATGCCACCACCATTAAAACTGATAAGTTTAGGTCTACCACCACAGGTAAAAACTATCCCATCAGGGACTTTATCACCTGCCACACCAAGGGGGTAGTTTACTTAGTTACCTGTGAGTGTGGGAAACAATACGTGGGGAGGACGATTAGAACCGCTAACATCAGAATTGGTGAACATTTGGCCAATATCCGGAAAGGATTTGTAGGCCACAGCCTATCCAAACACTTTGCCACGCACCATCAAAAAAATCCTGGCAAATTAGAAGTAATTGTCATTGAGAAATATCATCCCCACTGGCGGGGCAGCAATATGAAGAGAACTATTTCCAGAAGGGAAACTTTCTGGATTTATGAACTCAAAAGCTACCGGCCATCAGGACACAACATCGAATGGGATATCAACTCATTCATTAACAATAGTTGATATTTACCATGAGATGGACTTTATCTGATTCCTCCTAACTTACATCCCTTGTTCCTCCTTTAGCACCTTATAGGAATGTGAGTTATTCTATTCAGATAATTTTATCAATTTTATCCGTTTTAACCTTTTAATGTTTTAATATTTTAATGTTTATGATGGAAGTCCAACCTGGAGGTTGTTTTTATGCTGTACACGTTTTTAACCATTTGTTTCTAAACAATATGGAATTTATAACATTACCAGTTCTTATTGAGTATCATGAGTGAGCATTCCCGCTGATTATTTTTAATGTGGTTTTAAATTATTCAATATATTTTTAACCCCATTTGTCCTAATCTATTATGCGTTTTTACACAACAGATACACCCTCCACATATGTTAGATCAATGGAGACCGATTGGATTTTATATCATCCAATTGGATATCGGGTTTACTGCTTAATAGGACATATTTTGCGGACACCGGAAATGCTCCCTCTTTTACTCATTTACATATGCGATGTGTCATCGAGACTAGATGCAGGAAATCATGCGGTACAAATACTTCCGGTGAACGGCCTGACCTCTCACATCGGGCGTGTTCTGAATCAAGCTTCTTAATGTTTATTGTGAAGCTTCTGAACATGAGAATGAAGTGATAAGCGCCCTATTGTGGATAATCCGACGTCCGGCCAATGAAATTTGTTAGCTGAGAGTCTGTGGGGCAGAGTACTGGCGTTACGGACACCGGAAGTACTTGTCTAAGCAAATATTTAAGGGTGGAAGTGATGACGCGGGCTCCACCTCCTATCTCAGTGGATGCCCAATCGGGGGAAACGCGTCAACGAGGAGGCGCCGCGTCATCACGATTAGACCGATACGGCGGTCCACACTGCAGGCGGCCACCGTTACCTGCTTCACCTCTGAGGGAACCCAATGAATATTGTCTACGATATTGTAAGTGCATTTTCTTCTGTTTAAATAAATTACTGTTCGATAATGCACCATGGCGGTCCCCTCTGTTGTGTCCCCTTATTGTTGAGGTTAAAAGACACCCGAGATCATATCAGCCATCCATCGTACAGTGATTCCATGCAGGACCACATTACAGGATAGTTCCAGGCTTGCATCTATGTTCTGTCTGGTAAGAGTCTAGATACTATCTGTGTGTAACAGTGTCACCTGAGTGACTTGGAATCTTCCTATAGTTGCATGATCTCTGGAGCAGGGATATCCTTATATGCCCTTATATTTCCATCATCTGGTAAGGAGCTAAGCTGGTGGTGGGACGCTGAACCTTCTAATCACGTGGCTTGCACCTTCCTGAGTTAAATTGTGTTTACAGCACGAACTTTTGGATTCATTTTTAATTGGACTGTTTATCACTATTTTTTGGACACTATTGTTTGATACACACTGGTGATTCACTCGACTTATTTTATTGATTTGCACTTGTTAGACTTTTGTGTTATTTTATTTTGATATACTTTGTTTTTATCACTTACACGTATATGTTTATATGCTGTGCTATTTATATGCTTTTGGCATGCAGTGGCTGCATGGACACAGTCGCTGCTCCTATTTTGACAGCTGTGCGAGTGGAGGGCCCCAAACACAAGCAGGGAGCAACAGCTGTGTCCGTGCAGCCGCTGCATCTCAACTGACATGAATGAGGCTGGCTGCACAGGGATGCATAAAACACTTGTGCATGCTTGTGCAGGCAAACATGGCCCTGGCATTAGTATACACTGTAGTATGCACATGTAAGCATTGTTATCAGTGTAATGGCTTAAACAAGGATAACCATGCAGCAGTTAAGAGAAAGCTGCAGAATTAAAACAATTTGTGATGTTACATTAACATAATAAAGTTTATGGTTTTAGAGGTTAGATTTAGAGTTATATTAACACTAAGCATTTCCAAAGGCTCTTTGTAGGCAGCCAAAAGAGTGATTAGTATCTCACAGTGATGCAGACAAAAACCTTTCTTAAGATAGTCATACATTTTACAGTATGATTGTACAAACTTCGTTCTGGTAGACTTAACAACCACTTAAAAATGCACATGCCTACACACACAATTTATAGCCAATAAGGCCCTTTCACCACAAAGTTATTTGTATATCAAACATTGATTATTTAAATAGATTGCATCATATGTGGCCATGTTTAGACAAGATCAATTCTGAGAATGAAACATGGTTAAGGTAATACAACTAGTTGGTTAACACTTTTAGAGATGAGCAACAGCTTATTTTTCCTGATTTCAGTTAGAAGAGGTTTACAGTATTTGCTGACATTTTCTCATTATCTTTATGAAATGCCAGCATATTTTGCAGTGCTGTGCTCCATTAGTGTAATTAATGGTTTCCATTGAGCTTCTTGGCTGTATCAATGTGGACACCTGTACAGATGATTTTCTGTTTTCTGTGTGCAGGTTGTAATGATAACAATTACATGCCAAGCCTGGAACATATTCCAACTGGGATTCTAGTTTCCATCACAAAGACCAGTTTTTTTAAAAAAAACGTTTCACAATGTGTTGTCTACAGAATACAGTTTACATTTTTTAGCAGTTTTGACTCCTGTATTATAGTCTGTTCTTCACAAATTTTGGCATGCTGTAAGTTTTTTTATTTAATGTGCCGTAGGTAGGAAGGATGAGAATAGAAAGTAAATATACATTGAAAATGTTTGATGATCTACATCCGTCAGTTGAATGTGCTGCTTTACCCCCGAGAAACACATTCAAAGAAGTCACCGACTCTTTTTTAAATTGTGCCGCAATTATGCCAGTTTTGTTCTTTTCATTTGATTTATAAGGATTTTTGTTACATTTCTTTGGTTGTAGATCCCATAAAACATCTCTTTTATGGCTAAAATAAAATAATTATTTAATCAAGAACTATACAACTGCAAAGCAATGTATTTACTTCATCTGTAACAAAGTGACTGTGCAATCTTTGAATTCTCTGTGATCAGATAGTCATGGGAAGTGACCAGTGAGACCAGACATGTAAAATGTAAATGTGATACCAAGTTTGGGGCTACCCCAGAACGTGACCCTGGTATGGGACTATGGAATGTAATGTGACCATGTTATGGAAACAAGCTTATCTAAAATGTGTGTCCACCACAGCAAAACAACAGCCCAGTAAAGTATTTATGAAGAGAAAATAGAAATGTGATGATGAGATTATGAGATGATGTTACACCAATTGTATTCCTATGGAAACTGTTGCTGAACTGTAACTATAACTAAGTTACTACAGTAAAATAAGCTATTGGTTAAGAGAAGATTTCTGTCTGATTTACTTTTGAGGAGAGTGTGCTTTTACAGTGTATTGATGAACTGGGGAATGAAGTGTGCAATTACAACTTAACATAGGTAGGGGTGGCTAGGTACATGGTGTACCCCATCGAACAGCTGGGTCCCTGTCTTAGGGCCCACTGTGAAATGGAACCTTTCTAGGGCCTTTAACCACGTATGTGCAAGGCCTTGAAAAGTGCAGTGACTCCACTTTTTGCTTTTAGGTTGGGCACAATGAAGTGTAGTGTACAGTGTTAGAAGAGCTGGTGGAGAAACTTAGCGCTCAATGATGTATCTCCCAAAATGTCTCTGTAATCGATGTTGGAACAGGTATCACTGACGTGTGCAATGGATATTATCCTTTTGTACGTAGGGATCCAGTGAGGTACTTTTGCCTTTGGCCAAGAGCAGGCACAAACCCACATGTCAAATACAAAGTAATATAAATCTATCAGCATGCAGTTCCTCCTTCTAAACTAAATATGTATTAATTGATGTAGCACCCTTTGAGTCGCCTAGCAGAGCATCCTTCCTCCAACCACACTGGTTGTTTCTCCCTCTCTGATTGATAGGGAGTGCAGGGGGACAGGAGGGAAAAGGAAGGACTTTCACTGGCTGCCACTACAGCCTGGGCTATACCTGTCCCTGGCAATGAGCATAGAAGGATTTTAATTGTTCTCCACGGCACATGTGCATAACCCCTTTCACTGGTCAAACAGGGAGAGAGATTGAGAAGAAAGGGCATAATAAGGGAGCTTGTAGGTGTATAGCTGGGATGTTTAGTCACCAGCAGTCCAGTGAGAGGTATAAAGACTGTGAGACTGAACAGACCCAGGGAGAGAGCGCTCCAACACAAGGAAAGGGCAACAGCACTGGCAGAACTGAGTTAATGTTTCACTGACCAGGGGCTAGGTAGGGACTTACAGGTTTATGTAGCCTATACCATTATTACTGCAAGCATTTTCACTGCTCTACTGTGCTGAAAGTAATTATCTCTGTATATGTGTCAGTATCAATCCTAACCTTGGCTTAGTGTGCCTAGGATTGTAAAGGAGGCCGTGAGGCATTATCATAGTTTATTCATGGTATCACACGTAGAACGGTGTTTGAAAATGGGGTTTTGCTATTTGTTGTCTAACCTTTCTTCAACATGACTTTATAGTACTTTTAAATAATGCCCAAATTAAACTGTTGTCGAGTGTGTCAGCATCACTTGAGTCCAGGTACTGTGCAGTTCATCAGTGGTGCAGGGTGGATGAACCCAAACAATCCAATTGCTCCCTAGGAAGTACTGCTACGTACATTTGTTTTTACAAAAATAGTGGTAGGATAGAAATCTTTAAGACAACAAATTCTACCTTCATTTATGTTTTTCTTGTGTTGCTAAGATCTCCAGTTTCTAATGCCATGTAATGTTTTGGTTATGCGTTGTAATGCATGGCTTGAAAAAAAGCTTGCAAAAACAAAAATAATGCAGCCACCACATCTAAGAACAGTTTTAAATATTGGGAATAGACCCAAGAGGGAGGAAGGCAGGCCCAGGTGATAGAGCCTGTCTACCTGGAGAATAGAAGGAGGAATACCTCCAGGAAAACAAATAGACCAAGATAGAGTGGAAAAGGAAATTTGGGAGGGCTAGTGGGAAAAAAAAAATAAAAAACCCACTAGCCCTCCCAAATTTCCTTTTCCACTCTATCTTGGTCTATTTGTTTTCCTGGAGGTATTCCTCCTTCTATTCTCCAGGTAGACAGGCTCTATCACCTGGGCCTGCCTTCCTCCCTCTTGGGTCTATTCCCATTATTTAAATATGACTACAAGGGATGTTGGTACCATTTACAAATAATTATTTCCTACAAACACAGTCCTACTATCTTTCAGACATCTAAGAACAGGTTAGCTGAAATATATTGCACTATTGTTTTTGGATTTAGATACACTTTAAGTGACTATTACACAAAATTGGGAGTAGGGATAAATGGTTTGCAGAGCTGTGCATGGTCAAAAAAGCTCCCCACCCCATTTCTAATTAAGAACACCAGTATTTAAACTATGGGCTTCAAGTGGCCTTTCTTATGAGCTTTATGAAGCCAAGTTACATCGTGTATAGAATGAGAAGGATTTTTGCCCCACACTTTGAAAAACACATACAAAAGTATGTTCTTTTACATAAGAGAGAGTTAAAATACTTGCCCAGTAAAAATGATGGCCTTTGTAGATTCTAGATTTTTAAGGGAATTTGATGTCTGCTTTTCCTGTATTTGCTAGTTTGCCCTGATAAACTGTAGCCAAAAGCTCTCTTGAATAAGTTTTATTAACACCTATACCTATAATGGATAATGGATGGATAATGTGGGTAATAGTACTGCAGTCCTTTTGATGGTAAATGTAAAGAACTTTAATCATATGTGATTTTAAATTATGTATATACAAAATTATGTATATACAAATTGTATAGTGTTGAGCGAACACGGACTGTATTATTCGTGTTCGTACCGAATAATTGGATTTTTGTTACCCGAACACGGACACGGACACTTTACTGTATGTTCGGGTAAAAAATCCGTGTTCGGTCGTTTTATTTCCGGGTTTTGCATGTTTTGGCGCTCTTTTCATGGCGGGCTTTCAACAGCCAATCAACAATCGTTTAACTGGTGTGCCTTAAGCTATCCCAGCCATGCCTGCAAATGTATGAATAGCTGTGATTGGCCGTCTGAAGCATGTGACCAAGTCTTTATAAGTTCGAGGCAGCCGCAGCGGCGTCATTCTGCTGCTTAGCTCAGGGACAGAGCACACATACGTGCTGGCTGCTGATTAGGGAAAGACAGGCAGGGAAAACAAATTGGTGTCCGGATAGAATTTAGGGTCAGGTCGGAGTGTTTAGGCAGGGCGAGTTGTAGGCATTTTAGGGATAGAGTCTGCTGAATTATAGGGTCAGTGTGTTCTACAAACTACAATCGATATTGCTGTGTGGGGTGGGGTCTGCACTTAATCCTGATCTACGATCTCTTCTCAATCCTGTTAGGGAAAGGCTGCTGCTGAATTATAGGGTCAGTGTGTTCTACAAACTACAATCGATATTGCTGTGTGGGGTGGGGTCTGCACTTAGTCCCGATCTACGATCTCTTCTCAATCCTGTTAGGGAGAGGCTGCTGCTGAATTTTAGAGAAAGTGTGTTCTACAAACTACAATCGATATTGCTGTGTGGTGTGGGATAGGAGATAGGCAGGTGTCAGTGATCCACATCCATTTTTCTGTGTGTGGGCTGCAGTGAACACAATCTTTTTGGGGTGCAGTGAACACAATCCTTTTGGGGTGCAGTGAACAAAATCTTTGTGGGGTACAGTGAACACAATCTTTGTGGGGTGCAGTGAACAAAATCTTTGGGGGGTACAGTGAACACAATCTTTGTGGGGTACAGTGAACACAATCTTTGTGGGGTGCAGTGAAGACAATCCTTTTGGGGTGCAGTGAACACAATCTTTGTGGGGTACAGTGAACAAAATATTTGTGGGGTACAGTGAACACAATCTTTGTGGGGTACAGTGAACACAATCTTTGTGGGGTGCAGTGAACAAAATCTTTGGGGGGTACAGTGAACACAATCTTTGTGGGGTACAGTGAACTCAATCTTTGTGGGGTGCAGTGAAGACAATCCTTTTGGGGGGTACAGTGAACACAATCTTTGTGGGGTACAGTGAACACAAACTTTGTGGGGTGCAGTGAAGACAATCCTTTTGGGGTGCAGTGAACACAATCTTTGTGGGGTGCAGTGAACATAATCTTTGTGAGGTGCAGTGAACAAAATCTTTGTGGGGTACAGTGAACAAAATATTTGTGGGGTACAGTGAACACAATCTTTGTGGGGTACAGTGAACACAATCTTTGTGGGGTGCAGTGAACAAAATCTTTGGGGGGTACAGTGAACACAATCTTTGTGGGGTACAGTGAACACAATCTTTGTGGGTTGCAGTGAACAAAATCTTTGGGGGGTACAGTGAACACAATCTTTGTGGGGTACAGTGAACACAAACTTTGTGGGGTGCAGTGAAGACAATCCTTTTGGGGTGCAGTGAACACAATCTTTGTGGGGTACAGTGAACATAATCTTTGTGAGGTGCAGTGAACAAAATCTTTGTGGGGTACAGTGAACACAATATTTGTGGGGTACAGTGAACACAATCTTTGTGGGGTACAGTGAACACAATCTTTGTGGGGTGCAGTGAACACAATCTTTGTGGGGTACAGTGAACACAATCTTTGTGGGGTGCAGTGAAGACAATCCTTGTGGGGTGCAGTGAAGACAATCCTTTTGGGGTGCAGTGAACACAATCTTTGTGGGGTACAGTGAACAAAATATTTGTGGGGTACAGTGAACACAATCTTTGTGGGGTACAGTGAACACAATCTTTGGGGGGTACAGTGAACACAATCTTTGTGGGGTACAGTGAACACAATCTTTGTGGGGTGCAGTGAAGACAATCCTTTTGGGGTGCAGTGAACACAATCTTTGTGGGGTGCAGTGAACAAAATCTTTGTGGGGTACAGTGAACACAATCTTTGTGGGGTACAGTGAACACAATCTTTGTGGGTTGCAGTGAACAAAATCTTTGGGGGGTACAGTGAACGAAATCTTTGTGGGGTACAGTGAACACAATCTTTGTGGGGTGCAGTGAAGACAATCCTTTTGGGGTGCAGTGAACACAATCTTTGTGGGGTACAGTGAACACAATCTTTGTGGGGTGCAGTGAACAAAATCTTTGTGGGGTACAGTGAACACAATCTTTGTGGGGTACAGTGAACACAATCTTTGTGGGGTACAGTGAAGACAATCCTTTTGGGGTACAGTGAACACAATCTTTGTAGGGTACAGTGAACACAATCTTTGTGGGGTGCAGTGAAGACAATCCTTTTGGGGTGCAGTGAACACAATCTTTGTGGGGTACAGTGAACACAATCTTTGTGGGGTGCAGTGAAGACAATCCTTGTGGGGTGCAGTGAAGACAATCCTTGTGGGGTGCAGTGAACAAAATCTTTGGGGGGTACAGTGAACACAATCTTTGTGGGGTACAGTGAACACAATCTTTGTGGGGTGCAGTGAAGACAATCCTTGTGGGGTGCAGTGAACAAAATCTTTGGGGGGTACAGTGAACACAATCTTTGTGGGGTACAGTGAACACAATCTTTGTGGGGTGCAGTGAAGACAATCCTTGTGGGGTGCAGTGAACAAAATCTTTGGGGGGTACAGTGAACACAATCTTTGTGGGGTACAGTGAACACAATCTTTGTGGGGTGCAGTGAAGACAATCCTTTTGGGGTGCAGTGAACACAATCTTTGTGGGGTACAGTGAACACAATCTTTGTGGGGTGCAGTGAAGACAATCCTTTTGGGGTGCAGTGAACACAATCTTTGTGGGGTGCAGTGAACAAAATCTTTGTGGGGTACAGTGAACACAATCTTTGTGGGGTACAGTGAACAAAATATTTGTGGGGTGCAGTGAAGACAATCCTTGTGGGGTGCAGTGAACAAAATCTTTGTGGGGTACAGTGAACACAATCTTTGTGGGGTGCAGTGAACAAAATCTTTGGGGGGTACAGTGAACACAATCTTTGTGGATTACAGTGAACACAATCTTTGTGGGGTGCAGTGAAGACAATCCTTTTGGGGTGCAGTGAATACAATCTTTGTGGGGTACAGTGAACACAATCTTTGTGGGGTGCAGTGAACAAAATCTTTGGGGGGTACAGCGAACACAATCTTTGTGGGGTACAGTGAACACAATCTTTGTGGGGTGCAGTGAAGACAATCCTTTTGGGGTGCAGTGAACACAATCTTTGTGGGGTACAGTGAACACAATCTTTGTGGGGTGCAGTGAAGACAATCCTTGTGGGGTGCAGTGAACAAAATCTTTGGGGGGTACAGTGAACACAATCTTTGTGGGGTACAGTGAACACAATCTTTGTGGGGTGCAGTGAAGACAATCCTTTTGGGGTGCAGTGAACACAATCTTTGTGGGGTACAGTGAACACAATCTTTGTGGGGTGCAGTGAAGACAATCCTTTTGGGGTGCAGTGAACACAATCTTTGTGGGGTACAGTGAACACAATCTCATACTTCTGAAGATTTGAGGGTGCTGCCTGTTTCATCCTCCTCCTCCTCATCCATCCTTTTAGGGGTACAAACAATAGTAATTGGGGCCTAGTGTGCTTCTGTACGTGTGAAAAACATACACTTTTTTTGATCATATTTCCTATTCCGCTATTCAATAAAAACCTTTGGGGATCAATTAAATTGCGGGATAGTCTGTGTCGGTACGTGTGAGATCCACCTTTCCAAGTTTTTGGGGTTCATCTCATACTTCTGAAGCTTTGAGGGTGCTGCCTGTTCCATACTCCTCCTCCTCCTCATCCATCCTTTTAGGTGTACAAACAATAGTAATTGAGGCCTAGTGTGCTTCTGTACGTGTGAGATACATACACTTTTTTTGATCATATTTCCTATTCCGCTATTCAATAAAAACCTTTGGGGATCAATTAAATTGCGGGATAGTCTGTGTCGGTACGTGTGAGATCCACCTTTCCAAGTTTTTGGGGTTCATCTCATACTTCTGAAGCTTTGAGGGTGCTGCCTGTTCCATACTCCTCCTCCTCCTCCTCATCCATCCTTTTAGGTGTACAAACAATAGTAATTGGGGCCTAGTGTGCTTCTGTACGTGTGAGATACATACACTTTTTTTGATCATATTTCCTATTCCGCTATTCAATAAAAACCTTTGGGGATCAATTAAATTGCGGGATAGTCTGTGTCGGTACGTGTGAGATCCACCTTTCCAAGTTTTTGGGGTTCATCTCATACTTCTGAAGCTTTGAGGGTGCTGCCTGTTCCATACTCCTCCTCCTCCTCATCCATCCTTTTAGGTGTACAAACAATAGTAATTGGGGCCTAGTGTGCTTCTGTACGTGTGAGATACATACACTTTTTTTGATCATATTTCCTATTCCGCTATTCAATAAAAACCTTTGGGGATCAATTAAATTGCGGAATAGTCTGTGTCGGTACGTGTGAGATCCACCTTTCCAAGTTTTTGGGGTTCATCTCATACTTCTGAAGCTTTGAGGGTGCTGCCTGTTCCATACTCCTCCTCCTCCTCATCCATCCTTTTAGGTGTACAAACAATAGTAATTGGGGCCTAGTGTGCTTCTGTACGTGTGAGATACATACACTTTTTTTGATCATATTTCCTATTCCGCTATTCAATAAAAACCTTTGGGGATCAATTAAATTGCGGAATAGTCTGTGTCGGTACGTGTGAGATCCACCTTTCCAAGTTTTTGGGGTTCATCTCATACTTCTGAAGCTTTGAGGGTGCTGCCTGTTCCATACTCCTCCTCCTCCTCATCCATCCTTTTAGGTGTACAAACAATAGTAATTGGGGCCTAGTGTGCTTCTGTACGTGTGAGATACATACACTTTTTTTGATCATATTTCCTATTCCGCTATTCAATAAAAACCTTTGGGGATCAATTAAATTGCGGAATAGTCTGTGTCGGTACGTGTGAGATCCACCTTTCCAAGTTTTTGGGGTTCATCTCATACTTCTGAAGCTTTGAGGGTGCTGCCTGTTCCATACTCCTCCTCCTCCTCATCCATCCTTTTAGGTGTACAAACAATAGTAATTGAGGCCTAGTGTGCTTCTGTACGTGTGAGATACATACACTTTTTTTGATCATATTTCCTATTCCGCTATTCAATAAAAACCTTTGGGGATCAATTAAATTGCGGGATAGTCTGTGTCGGTACGTGTGAGATCCACCTTTCCAAGTTTTTGGGGTTCATCTCATACTTCTGAAGCTTTGAGGGTGCTGCCTGTTCCATACTCCTCCTCCTCCTCATCCATCCTTTTAGGTGTACAAACAATAGTAATTGGGGCCTAGTGTGCTTCTGTACGTGTGAGATACATACACTTTTTTTGATCATATTTCCTATTCCGCTATTCAATAAAAACCTTTGGGGATCAATTACATTGCGGGATAGTCTGTGTCGGTACGTGTGAGATCCACCTTTCCAAGTTTTTGGGGTTCATCTCATACTTCTGAAGCTTTGAGGGTGCTGCCTGTTCCATACTCCTCCTCCTCCTCATCCATCCTTTTAGGTGTACAAACAATAGTAATTGGGGCCTAGTGTGCTTCTGT
Source organism: Pelophylax lessonae (assembly GCF_965119305.1). Lineage (NCBI taxonomy): Eukaryota > Metazoa > Chordata > Amphibia > Anura > Ranidae > Pelophylax > Pelophylax lessonae. The sequence goes on along the minus strand of NC_138768.1, from coordinate 252,655,687 downwards.
ACGTGTGAGATACATACACTTTTTTTGATCATATTTCCTATTCCGCTATTCAATAAAAACCTTTGGGGATCAATTAAATTGCGGAATAGTCTGTGTCGGTACGTGTGAGATCCACCTTTCCAAGTTTTTGGGGTTCATCTCATACTTCTGAAGCTTTGAGGGTGCTGCCTGTTCCATACTCCTCCTCCTCCTCATCCATCCTTTTAGGTGTACAAACAATAGTAATTGGGGCCTAGTGTGCTTCTGTACGTGTGAGATACATACACTTTTTTTGATCATATTTCCTATTCCGCTATTCAATAAAAACCTTTGGGGATCAATTAAATTGCGGAATAGTCTGTGTCGGTACGTGTGAGATCCACCTTTCCAAGTTTTTGGGGTTCATCTTATACTTCTGAAGCTTTGAGGGTGCTGCCTGTTCCATACTCCTCCTCCTCCTCATCCATCCTTTTAGGTGTACAAACAATAGTAATTGGGGCCTAGTGTGCTTCTGTACGTGTGAGATACATACACTTTTTTTGATCATATTTCCTATTCCGCTATTCAATAAAAACCTTTGGGGATCAATTAAATTGCGGAATAGTCTGTGTCGGTACGTGTGAGATCCACCTTTCCAAGTTTTTGAGGTTCATCTCATACTTCTGAAGATTTGAGGGTGCTGCCTGTTCCATACTCCTCTTCCTCATCCTCCCTTTAGGGTAGGAAAAAATTTAATCGGGCCTAGTCTGTGTTTGTACGTGTGAGATACACAGTTTTTTATCCTATTCCGCTATTCAATACACACCCTTTTGGTGTAAAAAACATTAAATTGCGGCATAGTTTGCATATTTGACTGTGAGATACACCCGTGCGATACTGTTGTTCTTTTGTTCTGCTATTCAATAAAGACCTTTCTAGGGCAAGATCTTAAATTTCAGAAATACGAGGAGAGCGTCAAATAGGGGCCGTGGCCTGGGTCGTGGTGCTGCTGCTAGAGCTCCTGTTGCAAGGAGAGGACGTGGTCGATCTGTGCCAGCTACACGCACAAGTGAAACACCTTCCTCAAGTGTGAGTAGGCGACAGAACCTGCATCAGTATTTGGTAGGGCATCATACGCCTCTAGAAGTGATGAGGCCAGAACACATAGAGGCGATAGTAGATTGGTTTGCTGCTGACAGTGCCTCCAGTTCCTTCACATTGTCTCCCACCCAGTCTACTGCAGAAAGGTCAGAGTTGGCACCTGCAGCCAATGTCCAACCGTCTTTCACCTCACCCCCTTGCAAATCAGGCAAGCAGTCTGAGCCCCAAGCCATACAGCAGTCTCTTATTCTTTTTGAGGACTCTGTCAGCAGGGTTTCCCAGGGCCATCCACCTAGCCCTGCCCCAGAAGTGGAAGAGATTGAGTGCAGCGATGCCCAACCACTTATTTCTCAAGATGAGTACATGGAAGGACCATCACAGCACGTCTCCGATGATGACGAAATGCAGGTGCCAACTGCTGCGGCGTTCAGCATTGTGGAGACCGACAGGGAGGGCAGGGGTGAAGACTGGGTGGAAGATGATGTGGAGGACGATGAGGTCCTCGACCCCACATGGAATGAAGGTCATGCAGGTGACCTGAGTAGTTTGGAGGAAGAGGCGGTGGTCGCACAGAGCCACCAGCACAGCAGAAGAGGGAGCAGGGTGCAGAAGCGGAGCGGCCGTGCCCTAGACACTACGCCTGCTACTGCCCAACGCAGCAAGGGAACGAGCGCACCAAAGTCAGCTCAAAAGAGTTCTCTAGCGTGGAAGTTCTTTAGAAAATGTGCTGATGACAGGACACGAGTGGTTTGCACCCTGTGCAATCAGAGCCTGAAGCGAGGCATAAACCTTCTCAACCTGAGCACAACCTGCATGATCAGGCATCTAAGTGCAAAGCACGAGCTGCAGTGGAGTACACACCTTCAAAACCAAGAAACGTCTCTGGCTCATCCTGCTTCCTCTTCTGCTGCAGTCTCGGCCGCTCCAGCCACCTCTGTAGTCATACCGGCACCTGCCACCCCGCAAACAGACGATCTGTCAGCAACACCACCACCTGGGTCACCAACAACCATCTCCACAATGTCCCGTGGAAGTGTTCAGCTTTCCATCTCCCAAACACTTGAGAGGAAGAGGAAGTACCCCCCTACCCACCCGCGATCCCTGGCCCTGAATGCCAGCATTTCACAATTATTGGCCTTTGAAATGCTGTCATTCCGTCTGGTGGAGACGCCCAGTTTTAAAAAGCTTATGTCGGTGGCTGTCCCACAGTACGTCGTGCCCAGCCGCCACTACTTTTCCAGGCAAGCCATCCCTTCCCAAGTGGGGGAAAAATCAGGTGTGCACTGCGCAACGCCATCTTTGCCAAGGTCCACCTAACTACCGATACGTGGACCAGTAAGCACGGTCAGGGGCGTTATATCTCCCTAACGGCACACTGGGTAAATGCAGTGGCGTATGGGCCTGAGGCGGATAGCAATTTGGCGCATGTCCTTCCACCACCGAGGATTGCAGGGCGCTTCAGTTTGCCTCCTGTTCCTAACTCATCCTACTCCGCTACCTCATCCTCTACCGCCTCCTCATCCGGACAGCGTAATACCTTCACCACCAACTTCAGCATGGCCAGGGCTAAACGACAGCAGGCAGTTTTACAACTTGCCTGTTTGGGGGACAAACCACACACCGCGCAGGAGTTGTGGAGGAGCATGGAACAGCAGACAAATGAGTGGTTGCTGCCAGCGAGCCTCAAGTACGGCCTGGTGGTGTGCGATAACGGGCGAAATCTCATAGCAGCTCTGGGCCTAGCCGGTTTGACTCACATCCCTTGCCTGGCGCATGTGCTGAATTTGGTGGTGCAGAGGTTCCTTAAAAACTACCCCGATATGTCAGAGCTGCTGCAGAAAGTGCGGGCCATCTGTGCGCACTTTCGGCGTTCTCACCCTGCTGCTGCTCGCCTGGCAGCGCTGCAGCGCAACTTCGGCCTTCCCGCTCACCGCCTCATATGTGACGTGCCCACAAGGTGGAACTCCACCTTGCACATGCTGCAAAGACTGTGCGAGCAGCAGCAGGCCATAGTGGAGTTTCAGCTGCAGCACGCACGCGTGAGTCGCTCTGCGGAACAGCACCACTTCACCACCAATAACTGGGCCTCCATGCGAGACCTGTGTGCTTTGTTGCGCTGTTTTGAGTACTCCACCAACATGGCCAGTGGCAATGACGCCGTTCTCAGCTTAACTATCCCACTTCTATGCCTCCTTGAAAAAACAATTCGGGCGATGATGGAAGATGATGTGGCACAGGATGAGGAGGAGGAGGAGGAGGATGAAGAGGTAACATTTCAAAGGCTTTCAGGGCAGTCATTTGCAAGGGGCTCCGAGGGTGGGTTCCTGCACACACAAATGCCAGGGACACAATTGTCCAGCAGGGGCACAGTTCTGGAGGATGAGGAGGAGGAGGAGCTGGAGGAGGAGCTGGAGGAGGAGATGGAACCATGTTCACAGCAGGGTGGCACCCAGGCCAGCTCATGGCCATCACTGGTGCGTGGCTGGGGGGATACAGAGGACACGGACGATACACCTCCCACAGAGGACAGCCTTTCGTCGCCTCTGGGCAGCCTGGCACACATGAGCGATTACATGCTGCAGTGTCTCCACAACGACCGCCGAGTTGCCCACATTCTAACTTGTGCTGATTACTGGGTGGCCACGCTGCTGGATCCCCGTTACAAGGACAACGTACCGTCCTTAATTCACTCACTGGTGCGCGATCGCAAGATGCGCGAGTACAAGCGCACGCTGGTAGATGCGATGCTGCTGGCATTCCCATCTGACAGCGGGGCCACAGTGGAAGCACAAGGCAGAGGAGGAGGAGGAGGAGGAGGAGGTCGCCAACGCAACCAGGGCATCGCCAGCACCTCAGAAGGCAGGGTTAGCATGGCCGAAATGTGGAAAAGCTTTGTCAGCACGCCACAACAAACAGCAGCACCAGCAGCTCAGATGGAACGTCTTAGCAGGAGGCAGCATTTTACCAACATGGTGGAGCAGTATGTGTGCACACGCCTACATGTAGTGAATGAGGGGTCTGCCCCCTTCAACTTCTGGGTCTCCAAATTGGGCACATGGCCTGAGCTTGCCCTTTACGCCTTGGAGGTGCTGGCGTCCCCTGCAGCCAGTGTATTATCTGAACGGGTATTTAGCATGGCTGGGGGCGTTATAACAGACAAGCGCAGCCGCCTGTCCAGAGACAATGTGGACAAGCTTACGTTCATTAAAACGAACCAGGCATGGATCCCACAGGACTTTTCCGTACCTTGTGCAGAATAGCAATGGATACCGACCTTACCCACCCATTGTTCCATTTTTGCTCTTTCTTACTCTTTTGGGGTGTACCCTCATTTAAAATTTGTGAAAAGAAGCAGTGTTGGCTACCTCGTCCTCCTCCTCAGGGCCAGATTAACGTAGGGGCTATTGGAGCTGCAGCTCCAGGCCCCTACCTTTTATATAGGCCCAGGGTTGGCCATATTCACTGTGACCGCTCTTCTGTCACTTGTAAACACAGAAGTCTGGCTTCTATGCTCGCTTCCCCAGGCAGCACCCTCAGAACCTCCCCACACAGCGCGAAGGCCTGACAAGGAGGGACAGTTGCCGATGCATGGATGTGTTTATGGGCTTCAGAGACAGCATCCCATGTTGAATTAGGCATGCATGGCTGCACCCTTCCTCCTCTGGGTGCATGCCAAGGCACGGCCCTTAAGGCCCTTCAAAATCCTCAGCACCAAGACCATGATGCTCTTAATCCGGCCCTGGTCCTCCTCCACCGCCGCTTCCACCTACACCGCCCATAGGTGTGCGCAGCCTATTGCATTAGGGTGTGCACCCCAAAGTTGAAATACACATGCATGTGTTTGCCTACATGTACATGGCCCCGATACATTACTCTCCCTGCTGGCAAAGAGAAATAGAGCAGAGCAGGTCCGAGGGAGATCTTTCCCATCTCCTCACTGGCAAACAGAGCGATAATGCTATGTGCCCTAGGTGATTAGGGTGTGCCCAGGTACACCCGGCACACCCTGTGCGCACGCCTATGACACCGCCACATCCACCACCACCTCAACCTCCCTCCTTCTCCATATGGGCCTCGTCCTTCAGAGATGAAGAACATTGTTTTATTTTTCTGTTTTTTTTTTGTTGTTTTAAGTTATTTCCCTATCCACATTTGTTTGCAGAGCACTTGCCATGCTCTTAACTACGTTTTGCTGCCATTTGCAGCACTCTAGCCCTTTCCATTGGTGTTTTAGAGCCATTTTAGTGCCTTAAAGTTCGGGTCCCCATTGACTTCAATGGGGTTCGGTGTCCGGGAAAAGTTCGGTAAAAGTCCGGGACACGGACCCGGACTTTTTTTTAAAGTTCGGCCGAACCCGTCGAACACGGACATCTAGGTGTCCGCTCAACCCTATATACAATACAAGGCATAAAAGCTCTTAACTGCTATCTTCCTCTAATACACTACAGTAGTAAAGCTCTTTAGTCACTGTAAACCTGTATTAGAAAAGTGGGTACAAATAACAGCTTTGAGGATATTTTCCACATAACAGAAAGTTAATACAGAAAATAATAATGTTTTCATCAAAAGCACATAAATATAATTATTGAAAAACAAAAGAAGGATACACACCTAAAAAAGCATTACACATTTTCTATATGTTAACCACTTGTCGACCAGCCGCCTTAGTTTTGCTGCAGTAGGTCGGCTCTATTAAGCTAAATGTCGTACCTGTACGTCACTTAGTGTAACAAATAGTCGGGGGGCACATGCACCACCGGAGGCATGCACACACACGATTGGCCAGAGGGGGAGCCAATCAGCGGGTCCGGGCACCCGTGATAGCTCCCCATGGAGACAGAACGGTAAATGCCTATGTAAACAAGGCAGACCACTGTTCTGTCAGAGATGAACACAGGAATCCTGTGTTCCTCCATATTTCTGTGTTCATCCAGTGAGTTGATCCCCCATACAGTTACAAAGCACTCCCTAGGAGCAAACTTAACTCTTTGATCGCCCCTGGTGTTAACCTCTTCCCTGGCAATGTCATTAGTACAGTATCAGTGCATATTTTTAGCACTGATTACTGTAGTAATGTCCCTGGTCCCCTCAAAAGTGTCAGTCGGGTGTCTGATCTGTCTGCCGAAATGTCGCTAATCCCCGCCATTACTAGTAAAAAAAATAAAAATAAATAAAAAGGACAAAAATCTATCCCCTAGTTTGTAGATGTGATAACTTTTGTGCAGACTAATCAATATACACTTATTGGGATTTTTATAACAAAAATATGTGGCAGAATACATATTGGCTTAAATTGATGGCAAAATTTGATTTTTTGATTTTTTTTTTTGTTAAGAACGTTTTACAACAGAAAGTAAAAACTATTGTTTTTTTTCCAGAATTGTCGGTCTTTTTTTGGTTATAGCGCAAAAAATAAAAACTGGAGAGGTGATCAAATACCACCAAAAGAAAGCACTATTTGTGGGAAAAAAGGACATCAATTTTATTTGGTTACAGCGTCTCACGACTGCGCAATTGTCAGTTAAAGTAATGCAGGGTCGTATCGCAAAAAATAGCCTGGTCATTAGGGGGTAAAACCTTCCGGTCCTTAAGCGGTTAAAACAATAATTTACTTATATAATTCATAAAAACTTGCTATTACTTTTCTCTTCAGTGTGTGTTACTAATTTTGCAGTAGGCTCTTGCACTACACACTTGTACAAACTGGTGCACACAGAATCTGATGCAGCTGTGTATAGTAACCAATCAGATTCTAGGTTTTATTGTCTAAGCTTAATTTAACAAGCTGAAGTTTGAAGTTGATTGATTATCATGCATAGCTGCACCAGATGCCAATGCCAATGTCTTTTTGTTATATTACATTCAGCAGTACATGATTCAAATCTATGCTTCTGTTTCCCACCCAGAGGCTGCCCCTTCTCATCTCCTGCCATCTTTTCTTCCTTTCTCACAATCTCCTCCTTTTTTTATTTTCTGCATATTGGAAAAGGTTCCATCAGCCTCCCAAAGGGTTTGTATGGAGTTGTATTCACTGTTTCCCAACATGCTTTATAAAAACCCATTATTATATTGCTAGTCTGCCTCAGAGTTTCTCATAACCGCTCTATTGTCATTGTATCAAAATGCTAATAAAATGAAAAAGTCTCTATTCCCTTTCAAATTTATGTTTGATGACAGCGATTGTATATGATTCTTCCCTTTTTGTGTTTGTGCTTGGTTGATTATAAATGAAGGATTAAAAGTAAATAGATAAAGGATAATGATGAAAAATGAATGTACTGGATTGCATTTACAGAGCTTTAGCTTGAAACGCTTAGCAGTCATTAACCCTTTGGCCATGACTCAAAAAACTGTAGTAACAGATGCTGCACATATTGAGTCAATTCATTACAATTTCCCTTTGCAATAATAAAGTATAATTAAATATCAAAAGTTTTATTTTATTTTGGATGGAGTAGAGAATAGTGAAAACTAGTTTTTTTTTAAATATTTTTTCTCTGTGTCATAATGGGGAGATTTACCTTCAGTTCTTGTTCTGCAGATACAGCGGAAAGTGAGAACAAACATCTCTAAAGTAAGGGAAATGCACTCCTAGTTGTCATCAGAACAAGGGTCTCCATTTACCTGTCCTTTTCCTGTGGCTACTGCTCCCAGTACCACCTCTTCAGACATTACCAGCCCCCCTGACTGCAACTGCCCCTATCACTAGCCCTCCTGGCTACTTCTCCACAGTCCCCGCAGAACTGACTCTTCATCCATCCCAGGCTGCTTGCACCCAGTCCCTTTAGGCATACCTCTCAGTCCTCTGACTGCAACACTTACTAGCCTTGGAGTCTTTCTCCCTGGAGATTTGCCCAGCAGTGTACTCCTGCTGTCCTCTCCTTGCTACCATGCCTCCTGGTCAGATCCCTCCATGTGTCATTAGAAGGGGTTCCTTCTGCACCCGAACCCAGGCCTGAGTTCACCCCCCAGAGTTGGAGGGCTACTCACAAAGCCTTCGACAGCCTAACACTCCATTTCCATCTTCCACCCAAACTCACACTGCCCCAGCTGGGCTGACCCTGAGTATTTGAGAGGGCCTGCCCCCTGCCAACTCATCTGCTGGGGATTGGCCAGGGCCCTCAGAACACTCCAGACAGCTCCTCCTAGACTCCTCCCAACTGCTTCTTGAATCTTCTCCAGCTTTGCACCAAGCAGAAGGAGTCACCAGAGATGCTGCTGTTGAGTCATACCAGCCCTCCCTGAGTCACTCACCTGACCTAGAAAAACACACAAACTCTGCTGCCAGCCAAGCCTGACAATTTACCTACTCTACAAAAATCCTAACATTAGCAGTCTAGCCGCACTAGGGGTGCTATATAGAATTTTTTTAACACAATAAAATTATCAATGGAAGTATGAGCTACATAATGATGCAATAAATGACAATTTATTTAGCATCAAGTTGCTACAATCATATATACGTGTGATTTATCATGCAACGTAAAACACCTTTATGTCAAAAACCCAATTCTTGATCAATAATAAATATAATTGTATGTGTATATATATATATATATATATATATATATATATATATATATATATATATATATATATATATATATATATATATATATATAAAAATATGTATACATATATATATATATATATATATATATATATTCACACAGTATCTCTCAAAAGTGAGTACACCCCTCACATTTTTTTAAATATTTTATTATATCTTTTCATGTGACAACACTGAAGAAATGACAATTTTCTACAATGTAAAGTAGTGAGTGTGCAGCTTGTATAAGAGTGTGAATTTGCTGTCCTCTCAAAATGACTCAACACACAGCCATTATTGTCTAAACCACTGGCAACAAAAGTTAGTATACCCATACCCAAAGTGTCAATATTTTTTGTGGCCACCATTATTTTCCAGCACTGCCTTAACCCTCTTGGGCATGGAGTTCACCAGAGCTTCACATGTTGCCACTGAAGTCCTCTTCCACTCCTCCATGACCACATTACGGAGCTGGTGGATGTTAGAGATCTTGCGCTCCTCCACCCTCCATTTGAGGATGCCCCACAGATGCTTAATAGGGTTTAGGTCTGGAGACCTTCTTGGCCAGACCATCACCTTCATCCTCAGCTTCTTTAGCAAGGCAGTGGTCATCTTGGAGGTGTGTTTGGGGTCGTTATCATGTTGGAGTACTGTCCTGCGGCCCAGTATCAGAAGGTAGGGGATCATGCTCTGCTTCAGTATGTCACAGTACATGTTCGCATTCATGGTTTCCTCAATGAACTGTAGCTCCCCAGTGCCGTCAGCACTCATGACGCTCCAGACCATGACACTCCCACCACCTTGCTTGACTGTTGGCAAGACACACTTGTCTTTGTACTACACACCTGTTTGCCGCCACACAAGCTTGACACCATCTGAATCAAATAAGTTTATCATGATCTCATTAGACCACAGGACATGGTTCCAGTAATCCATGTCCTTAGTCTGTTTGTCTTCAGCAAACTGCAGGCGTTCTAGTGCATCATCTTTAGAAGAGGCTTCCTTCTGGGACAACAGCCATGCAGACCAATTTGGTGCAGTGTGCGGCGTATGGTCTGGGCACTGACAGGCTGACCCCCCCACTCCTTCAACCTCTGCAGAAATGCTGGCAGCACTCATACATTTACCAAAGACAACCTCTGGATATGACGCTGAGCATGTGCACTCAACTTCTTTGGTCGACCATGGCGAGGCCTGTTCTGAGTGGAACCTCTCCTGTTAAACCGCTGTATGGTCTTGGCCACCGTGCTGCAGCTCAGTTGTAGGGTCTTGGCAATCATCCTATAGCCTAGGCCATCTTTATGTAGAGCAACAATTCTTTTTTTTCAGATCTTCAGAGAGTTCTTTGCCATTAGGTTCCATGTTGAACTCCCAGTGACCAGTATGAGAGAGTGAGAGCGATAACACCAAATTTAACACACCTTCTAAACCATTCACACCTGAGACCTTGTAACACTAACAAGTCACATGACACAAGTGAGGGAAAATTGCTAATTGGGCCCAATTTGGACATTTTCACTAAGGGGTGTACTCACTTTTGTTGACCTTGATGCTTGAAATATTGGTACAGTGACCAATACTGCTACTAATTATTGTGTAACAACAGTTGCTAGCTTAGTGTTTTATATATATATATATATATATATCTATATATATATATATATATATAGATATATATATAGATATATATATATATATATATATATATATATATATATATATATATATACAGAATATACAGAATATATACTGTATATTGGGACTGAAGAACTTAATAAAAATTGGATACTCTACTTTTCATCAATTAGGTATAATCATCACTGTCTTGGAATGTCAATAATTACAACTAATCTGACAGACAATAAGGCCCACCCTAATCAAACCTTCCCCTCAAAGTCTTCTGCAGCACAATGCAAGGGTCAAGCCAAAGCTACACTGACACAGCCTAACTTAATTACTAGATACCTAAGATGGAGAATACCTTCAAAAAAGAATGTAATGCAATGCAAATGTTCTATCACACAAAATAATGAAATACACATTCAGGTAAATTCAGAAGTTAGAGAAAAATGTTTCAGGATAGTTATTAAATTATACCCTACCAATAACGATATTTGTGATGGATTATGGAACCCCACCCAGGGATTTGCAAGGTTGCTTAACTGATGACCTGTAGAGAATGTCCAGAGAGCTTTCAAGGAGATTGATCGAGAAAGCATCAGATTGGGATAGCGTGATAATTGAGTATGTCTGATTTTGAGAGAGTGATCTTATTGGAAAAGTGAGTATTCAAGATAGTGTGTTTGATTGAGAGAGAATGATCTTTTTGGAAGAGCGAATGTGTCTAATTTTTCTGTGACCTTCCCTTGTTATTCCCAAAATTCCCTAGAAGGTGTATTTCAGAATATTAACCCACATCTGATTAAAAAGGTACTTCTATAGATTAATGTCATCTGACATCACTCTAATCCAAGCTTGGGAGAGATCTGGACTTTTCAGTCGGGATCTACCTAGATGCCTGGACTAGCAGCTGGCTCAGCCTCTCAGTGTGCTGCTGAGAGCAGGAGCCAGCCCCTCCTGCCCCTCCGCAGTCCAGAGTTTCAGTGAGCACTGGAAGGGCAGAGCAGAGAGTCCTTGACTGATAGTCACCACTCTCTGCTCAGAGCGGAGGGGGAGAACTGAACGTTCAGTGGTGTTTGACCACTCGGTTCTTGGGTAAGAGCCCATGGGAGACAGCTGTAGCTGTTATCTGTGATTTTTTTTTTTTTTTTTTGCACTCCTGAACTTCTCTTTTAAAGGGTCTGCTACTGATGGCTTGGTGCAAGATACTACAGCATACCTTCAGAGGTCTAGTGGAGTCCATGCCTTGACAGATCAGGGCTGTTTTGGCAGCAAAAGCAGGACCTACTCAATATTAGGTGAGTGTTGAGTTATGGCAGATCAGTGTAGATCAGGTCAACTTTTACATTTCTGCTATGGGCTTTTATTTAACAATAATGGTGTCATTACTATTGAAACCAAAGTAAAATCTGTATCAGTTTTTTTTAAACAAACAAGGCTTTATTTTGGCAATATTTACCTGCAAAGTTTATATTCTATGCAATTTTTTTCAAGCATGACCAGTGGTTGTTTTATATCTCAATATTTTTATTGAAAAGATCTGATAGTAACAAAGGTGTCATTATGACAAAAACATAAGTCCACCTCTTTTTCCCCTGTCCTCCATAGAGAAAGCACGCGTTTTGCTAATTCTCTCCGCTCCGGAGCTCTACAAAGTCCTGTGAAGATAAGTTACATAGCTTCCTATTTTTCTGCCGTTCTTGGCGGTAATGACAACCCTTCCATTGCAGACCTGAAGAAGATTCTGGACAGCGTTGGCATTGAGCTGGACAAGGAGCATGCTGACAAGGTAATCAGTGAGCTGAAAGGCAAGAAAATTGATGAGGTGATTACTCAAGGTAACACCACGTTGGCAAGCATGTCTTCTGGAGTTGCAGTTGCTTCTGCTGGCTCTGTTGCTCCTGCAGTTGGAGGATCTGTTGCACCAGCTGCTGAAGAAAAGAAGGAAGAGAAGTAGGAGGAGTCTGAGGAGTTTGATTAAAGGTTTGATTAAATCTTGTTACATTGTTACTTTTTAGAATAAAGAAAACTGTATTTATTAAAAAAAAAACCATAAGTCTAAAAAAACAAACAAACAAACAAAGATAATGTAACGAACAGCAGCATTAGAATGCTCTCAGGTAAGTTTCTGTTACTAAATAAGGATGATAATCATACTCAAAATTTAGAAAGCATGAACCTGATCCACAAGGGACCAGAAGTATTACAATCCCAATCAGCAAATTAAATTTTAAGAAGGTATTAAAAGGTTCAGTAACAATTACACAGTGGGGGGAGATGGGGAGGAGAGGGTAGGGTGGGAAGGAGGTAGTGGGTAGAAGGTAGGGGGAAAACAATTGTTTTTTTACCTGGGAATATAGTTAAGGTCGGAGCCATTAAAGGCCCTAAAGACAACCTACAATAAAATATTCAACAGAAAAAAGAAGAATAAGAAGAGGAAGAAGAAACCAGGATAGGGAGAGAAAAGGGGGGGGGGGGGCGACAGCACAGGACTCGCTAAGGAAACGATAAATAAGAGATCCATGTATCCCATGTGTTATCAAACTTATTAATGTTATTCTGAAAAATACAGGTAAGTCTGTTGTTGACCATAATCCAGTTAAGCTTATTCTTTACATAGTCAAGAGGAATTACTGACTGTTTCCAATATTTAGCAATAGTAATTCTTGCCACCAAAAACATATACTGTATGTGATTAATTTAACTGTTTTTCTGGGAACTTCATCAAGTAGCTTTTGGAAGAGGGCCATCTATGTATATTTTTACTTCCATCACTGAGAACATCTGAATTAAAAATCTGGTCTCTATAGGGCATTGCCACCAGACATAATGCAATGTTCCCATCTAGCCACAACGTCGAAAACAGGTGGGCGATGTAGACGGGTGCATTTTTGCAACCTGGGTAGGGACAAAGTACCAACGTAGAAGTGTTTTGTAATTAGCTTCTATCAATGTTGTATTAATGGATACTTTAGATAAAGTATAAGCATAATTCAGGTCCTGTTCCAATTGATTCATGTAAGGAAGCTTGGAATTTGGTTCAGTGAGGGAAGCATATATCGCAGACACTCGTCCCCTCAAAATGCCCCTTGGTTCTCAGGATAGTTAAGAAATCGTGAGCGTAAGAGGCTTGTCTAATAAATTGGGCTTAGATCTTATAAAGGATACAATTCGATTATATCTGAATTTTTCACTAGTGGGCATCTGCAGTGTATCTTTAAAATGTTGTAAGAAATATAGTTGGTCATCATTATACTAAACTCCAAACCTTAATAACCCCTTGTTGATCCACCACTGAAATGATGTAGGTACTGTACCAACAAGGTAGGAACTCCGGATTGCAAAAAATAGGGGCAAAGGGTGTATGCGAAGATGATAGGGATTTGCAATGGCGTGCCCTGTCTCAGATGGCTAATGAGTGTGATAAGATGGGACATAGTATAGGAGGGCGTAGATGGCTAGGAAGCCACGGTAATGATTCAATGGCAAAGGGACAGCAGGAGAGAGCTTCAGTAGAGACCCAAAGAGGTTTGAGTCCTTTAGCAGTAGTCTAGGCAAGTTGAACAATTTGAGCAGCTTAAAAATAGGCTTTTAGGTTGGGAAGGCAAAACCTGCCCTGTGGTTTTTGAGGCATATAATGTCAATTTGTTCATCCAGGGCTTATCTATATTAATAAAAGCCAAGTGTCCCTGCGTCCAGATTCCCTGTGTCCGTGGAAATGCGCTACTGCGCATGTGCCACACGGACAGCCGTTGGGACTGGGGGCGGGCACCATGTCAGGGGCCCCAGAAGTAAGTCTGACCTGTGTAGGATGGGGGAGCTCCTTGGTGTCGGAGGCCGGGTCCCGGGTTTTGGGGGTCACCCCCGATAATGGTGCGGTGTGAGGGCCGTTCTGAATTCGTATGTGCTGGGGATGCGGGAGGCGGAGTTCCGATCACTTGCCTTAGATTTAAAAATGGCGCCACCCGGCGCCAACATGTCACTGCGCATGCGCCGCTGCTCGGGAAAAGCCGTACACGTTCGGCTATTCCCGGGAACATATCAGGAACAGGTAAGTGAGACTCCTCCACTGCCACACTGCCTGCCATTATGTGGGGCTGCAGGCATACTACAAGAGATGCAGTGCTGCAGGCATGGTACTCCTGTACCATGCCCGCAGCACTGCATCTCCTGTACCATGTCCGCAGCCCCACATTCCCCTGTACCATGCCCGCAGCCCTGCATTCTCCTGTACCATGCCTGCAGCCCTGAATTCTCCTGTACCATGCCCACAGCCCTGCATTCTCCTGTACAATGCCCGCAGCCCTGCATTCTCCTGTACCATGCCCACAGCCATTGCAAACTTATATTCTGAGGTTTTAATTACATTATTTTAATATAGTCAGTCATGAACTAAAGTGGGCCGGTCTAAGGCATGAAACTCCAGGGCTGAAAATGAGTCACACTCCGGCCCTGCCAGAGAGTCTACACTCACCCGCATGCTGGAGCCGGGCAGGAGCACCCCGTCATGGGTCAGGAGAAGAGGCAGGCGCCGGGGGATCTGGATAGAGCCGCTAGAGGCCATGACTGGCCACACACACAATCCGCACACCGACCGACCAAACTCACTGACAGCTCCGAGTCCGGGCAAAGAGCAGCAAGACTACAACTACGGAGAGCGGCCGGAGACAAATCATCTCCGCCTGAGGAAACCACCGCCATCTACTGCCCAACTGGGAGTATTACAACTAGGAATTCACCTCACAAGGCTGAGGACAGAAATCACCTCATCATATATTGTGATATCCTACATACTATACACCCCAATATAATCACCTCATCATATACTATACACCTCAGTATCATCAGGATATCTGATGAGGTGATGATACTGGGGTGTATAGTATATGATGAGGTGATTATATTGGGGTGTATAGTATATGATGAGGTGATAATACTGGGGTGTATGTAGGATATCACAAGAGGGAGGTGGTTTCCTCAGGCGGAGATGATTTGTCTCCGGCCGCTCTCCGTAGTTGTAGTCTTGCTGCTCTTTGCCCGGACTCGGAGCTGTCAGTGAGTTTGGTCGGTCGGTGTGCGGATTGTGTGTGTGGCCGGTCATGGCCTCAAGCTCTATTCAGATCCCCCGGCGCCTGCCTGCGAGTGAGTGTAGACTCTCCGGGGAATATGGATCTGGTCCAGAGCCGCCTGCTCAGAGGAACTTCCCTGAAGAGCACCATTATCAGGGTAACCCCCAACACCCGGGACCCGGCCTCCGACACAGAGAAGCTCCCCATCCTACACAGGTCAGTGTGACTTACTTCTGGGGCCCCTGACATGGTGCCCGCCCCCAGTCCCAACGGCTGTCCGTGGGGCACATGCGCAGTAGCGCAATCCCACAGACACAGGGACGGATGCAGAGACACTTGCATATTATTAATATAGAATAGATATCCTACATACACCGGGCGGCTGGCCAAAACTCTTGAATCGGCGGGTGTGCGCGGGCACGCGGCGGGTACGCGCTAGCACGCGAGAGCCGCTCGGTCAGCTCTGCGTGTGTCTCTGTTGCTAGGGCAACAGGAACGCTATGTGCAGAGCTGGCTATGTCATGCGGCTCTCGCGTTGTTAGAAAAAAAAAGAGATAAGCGAGAGCCGCTCAGTCAGCCATATGTTCTAGCGCCCGTTAATTTAACGGGCTTAATGTCTAGTCCTATATAAAATGGAGGACCTCAGATTGTAAAAGAGCTGTAAGTCTTCTCTCAGGACTGCCATTGGTAAGGTTCTAAAATAGTAAAGTATCCTGGGTAAAAATTTAATTTTGATAGAGTTGATTTTTCCAAACCAAGATCAGGAAGTTTCTGCCCAATGATGTAGATCTTCCCAGAGTTTTATGAAAAGCAGAGGATTAATTGAATCCCTAAGTATGGAAGAGAGCGTTGTGCCCAATGAAAATTATAGGTATCCCGAAGGGTCTGCGCTATTAAAGGGGGAACATTAAGAGCTGTTGTTTTTTGAGAGTTCAAGGAACTCGCCCAGTAGAGATAATAAATTAGGTACAGTGATTTGGGGATTAGTGATATACATACGAACATCGTTGGTATTTACCATCTTCGTACCTCCTCTCTTTTTTTGCTCCACTGGAGGTGAAGCAAGTTCTTCCTCGTTGTCTGCCGCCTGGTTTGTTTTTTTTTCTGGACCAAGTAGGGCTGAACAGAGTTGTAATTTACTCCTTCTGCTTGGTTTGTTTTGGCTCCTTTCCTCCTTATTTGGCTCCTTTTCTCTCCATTAACCAGTGGCTAATGATGCAGAGCTTACAGGATACCGTGTTTCTAGGTTGCTGCTCAGTTTATATAATTCATTGGTTTGCCCTCTAACACAGAATAAATACTGATCATATATTTATTAGGCATGTGTCTGGGTCTGTGTTCAGAGTTTTAGATTTGGTAATATAGTTGGGCCAGCAAGCAGGTCAGGATCCAAATTTGTGTCAGGGATTATAGCATTTCAGCAGGGTTACAGTTGTTCTTCATGTCTGTTTATTGTGGAGGAGAAAAAAAAAAGAAAAAAGATGCTAAAGTCAAGTTGGAAACTTAATTCCAAATAAATCCCAGTCTCCCCAGCCCAAAAGTACCAGAATAGATAGAAGTTCCCTCGACGAGTCAACAACAGCAGATGATGGAAAAAAATTCAGACAACCTGCAATCACTCCCTACAAAACAAGATATGGCAGATATGATGAAATAAACTGTATAGAACAAATGATTAAGGGAGAAATTATTGCAATGAGAAATGGATACACAGTATGTTTTACAATGAGTGGACGAGACGGAAGAGCACCTTGATGACCATAAACAGGCTATATTGGAACTGCGAGCTAGAGTCAGAATGAATTGAGATAAGGAATATTCGATATAGACTCAAAGAAAAAGAAAATAGAAGCAGGAGTAACAACTTAAGGATCCATGATCTTCAAGAGGCCACTAAAAATAAAGATTTGGAGGCAATCGTTTGGGGAGTGTTTAATCAATTATTAAAAAGGATCCAGCCTCCCCTATACAGTACAATTTGAAAGAGTCCATAGGATTCGGAGATCAAATAAATCCACAACAACCAGACCTAGGGATGTCATCGCAAGATTCCACTAATATGACGATAAAGAAAAAGTGCCGCAGAATATGTGAGAACTTGTGACAACAGACTTTGATGGAGCAAAGTTACACATTTTTTTCAGATTTAGCGCCTGAGACTCTAGCCTGCAGAGGAGCATTACGCTATTACCTACTCAGTTGTAAGCTAAAAATATTTCTTATAGATGGGGCTTACCAGCCTGACACCAAAAATCAAGGCATTTCAGCAACTCTGCATTGCATTGACCAGAAGATCGAAAGGATTTTGCAGCAAACTTGGTCTACCATATCTCAATATAGATAACTGGGAAAAGAAGCCCCCTTATGGGGGCAACTTGAAGGATTGATCTTGGAATAAAGTATGAAGTTTAGTAAGATAAATGCAAGAAGTATGATTAAGGAGAAACCCTGGTTAGATTAGTGATAGGATCTAGGTTAGAGAACGAAGATTTTAGGGGAGTACAGGTGGTGCAATTATGCTGGCAAGGTTCTCCAGAACCATCCCCTATTTTTGGGGGATGAGGGCTGGGAACCCGTGTGAGCATATGGAG
Source organism: Pelophylax lessonae (assembly GCF_965119305.1). Lineage (NCBI taxonomy): Eukaryota > Metazoa > Chordata > Amphibia > Anura > Ranidae > Pelophylax > Pelophylax lessonae. The sequence continues at coordinate 252,637,799 of NC_138768.1, read as the reverse complement.
CCCACCTATGGGGACTCCACCCCGTTGCACACTCATGTGGGCGATTGTGGGGCCGAGGATAACATTGGCTTGCAATGTTTTCCTGGGAGGGGACTGTTAGTTGTTGGGGTAGAGTCAAAATGGGGGGTTTTGTGGGGCTATGTGTTGTCTGTGTATTATGGGTATTCATGTTTGTCACAGAAATGGTGTATTCCTGGACCTTTATTCTACTGACTATACCTTTAGAGTATAGTCACTTTGAAAATAATTACCTACAATGTTTCAGGCCTAAACCATCCCACTAAGAGACATCAGATTTATTGAGAATTTAAGGGATATTGGGATATTGCTGCCAATATAGTGATGCTACAAGAAATCCATTTGAAATGGTCTTCCAAAATCACCTTTGGCTGTCCTCAAGGAGGAAAGCAAGCAGTGGGAAAGAAAATACAAAGGGGCACCTGACAGATGAAAGAGACAGTATGACCAGGGAGGGGGCAAAGCACTGGGACACAGCACTGAGACTGCACACGGTGATGCTGGCCTTATGGAAGCTCATCAGAGGCAGTAGAGGAGTGCACTGACTGCACAGAGACCGGGATCTGTTACCGAGTGAAAACTGCTTTTCATTTGATAACCAGCTCTCCATGTTATATCACATGCATTTATGACCATTATAGTTTATGGTCCAACACATTCAGTAGAAGGCGTACGCCGAGTGTTTTTGGCTGGTGGTGGATCCTTTTCTTATTTACATAGCACAGTGCTCTTTCTGGATTGTTGGATGCCGTTTTATCTCATTTAAAGGACTGCTTGCAATTTACATGAACTTTACACATTGATTTGTGTGTCTGTATTTTGCAGGCTGTTTTTTGTGCACAATCACTTTTGCACATTTACACTTTGTGTATGTTTATGAATTTTGTATTCATGAATTTATATTTTCTTATTATTATTTGTGCTGCTTATAATTTACACACATTGCTGGTATCACAGTGTAACGCTCCTGCGTTTTATGTATGATGTGGATTTTCAGCTGCAGAAATATTCCACTTCAGTAGTCATGTAGAGAAACGCTGAGACACCATTCCCAACTCTCAATGACTCATCATGTGGGGATGATCTCAATTCAGCAAGTAAATACACACACTCAATAAGATGTTTCTTAGAGTGACTTATGTATATAGTAACACAGTGATGATAGGCTGAAGAGACAGGTTGGGTAGAGATGGTAGATGACAGACACTTGAAAGGAAATGTTCTTGAAAGTAAGATAGTAGCAGATGGGATGCAGATAGGTTTAGCAATCATGTATGGTAGCAGATGACAGAGTAGCAGGTGGACATACAAGAGAGATCAACCCAGTGCAAGAACAGGTGGTAGTAGGCTCAAGAGCTAGCAATCTTAGATAATGCAGATGTAGTAATAGTCCTTAGTATGCAGAGCTAGATAGTGTAAGCTTTAGTATGAAAGTTATAGAGGTTTCCCCTGTGGGGTACTTATCACTAATAGCAATGTAGCAGAGGAGAGGTTCGGCAAGAGCGGATGATCCGGTAGCGGGATACAGGGATCAGCGCAGCGTGGTTCCGACAGCGAGGTATGCTTGCAAGCATGAGAGCTTCAAGACAGGTTAGCATCAAGGCACAAAGCAGTTTGAACGAACACATGTGAGTGAGAGCCGGCGATCTAAATAGCCATCCAGTCCGGCGCTCAGTGATGACAGCATCAGTCTTAAAGGTGTATGCGCACCTTACTAAAAGAGAATGGTGGGGCGCATACACTTATGAAAGAGTAATTAGGGTACCCAAAGGTACCAGAACATTACACACAGTTGATTAAGTGGCTGCTTGCTAATTTGTGGTTTCATGACCGAGTGCAGATTTTAGGATTTGAATAAATTTATACTGTCCCAATAGATGACCCTCCCTTTCTTTGAAGAGGGTCCTTAATTAATTAGAGAGCTTTACAGAAGGGAAATTAATACTAGCAGCATACTTTAACTTTGTTTTCGATCCAGCCTTGGATACTCAACCTATGTCTCTATGATCTGAGGGAGGACAACTTAGGGCAATTAAACAGAAGCTAAATCAACTACAGTTAATAGATGTATGGAGAATCTTATATCCTAAAGGAAAATATTTTACGTACTTTTCACAAGTACACTCCTCACATTCAAGATAAGATTACATTCTCCTAGACCACCAGCTTCTAGAATGTCTGTTAAAAGTAGAAATAAAATCAATATCCCTTTCACATCATGCTCTGTTAATGGTTGCCCCCGATTTGAAGGGCATGCTGGTTAGATCTGGGGCTTAGATGAATCCCTTTAACATAATCCTAGAATAGCTGGAGATCTAGAGCTAGACCTGGATCTCTTCTTCAAGGAGAAGATATAGATAATATATCCTCGGCAGTACTTTGGGAAACCCATAACGCATATATATGAGGGAGAGATTAATAGCAGAAGGGGTTAAAAGGAGGAAACTATGGCAAGTTCAGATGCAACTCCTCTTACAGGAAATCCAAGGTCTGGAACAAATACATAAAGAAACAAATGAAACTAGTTGGAAAAAAACTAGTGGAAAAACGAGAGGCCTTAAAAGCTTTGATGGAACAAGATACCAAAAGGGCATTTAATAGAACGGCAAAGCGATATTATGAGATGGGAAAGAACCCAGGGAAACTATTGGCAGGAATAATATGGCCAAGAAATACTGTGGGATATATAGTCAAAATTAAGGATAAAAAAAAGAAGAGATAAAACAATCTACAAGTGATATTATAAAAATATTTCCAGAATATTATCAGCAGCTATTTAAAGTGAGAAATATGTTAAAATAATGAGGAAACCCAATTTAGAAAGTATAAAATAGATTACTATTTGAAAGAGGTAAACTTCCCTACATTATCAGAAAAAAATTGTAACTAATTTGGACATGGAAGTTTCTAAAGAAGAAATAGAAGCAGCAATTAAAGGACTAGAGCAAGCAAGAGTCCAGGCCCTGATGGGTTTAAGTCTTTGTATTATAAAAACATTTGGGGGATATTAATACCTTATTTCCAGGCATATATGAACTCTTTTGGAGGACGTAAAAAAAAGCTTAAGTGGTCTTTGTATCACTCCTCCTTAAAGTTATTGTAAAGTCACGTTTTTCTTTCTATTAAAATAACAAACATAAATATATTTACCTCCTCTGTGCAGTGGTTTTACACAGGGCATTCTGGATCCTCCTCTTCTCGGGTCCCTCTTTAGCTCTCCTGGCCCCTCCCTACTGCCAAGTGCCCCTCAGCAAGCAGCTTGCTATGGGGGCACCCGAGCCAAGCTGCAGCTCAGTGTATTTTCAGACAATCAGGAGAGAGAGTCCTGGATGGGTGAGGCACTTGTGGACATCACTGGATAGAGATGGGGCACAGGTAAGTATTAGGGGGGCTGAGGGGGGGCTGCTGCACACAGAAGGTTTTTTTATTTTAACCACTTTACCACCGGAGGATTTTGCTGTCTTACGTCCAGGCCACTTTTTGCGATTCTGCGCTGTTCGACTTTAACTGACAATTGCGCGGTCGTGCGACGCCGTACCCAAACAAATTTACTTCCTTTTTTTCCCACAAACAGAGCTTTCTTTTGGTGGTATTTGATCACCTGTGCGATTTTTACTTTTTGCGCAATAAACAAAAAAAGAGCGTTTATTTTGAAAAAATAACAATATTTTTAACATTTTTTTATATGAAATTCCCCCCCAAAAAAATGTAAAAATCAAAATTTTTTTAAATTTTTGACCAATTTGTTTTCTGCTACCTAAGTTTGGTAAAAAAAATCACAATAAGCGTATTTTGATTGGTTTGCGCAAAAGTTATTGCGTTTACTAACTAAGGGAAAGATTTCTGTCATTTTTTGTGTTTTTTTTTTTTAACGAGTAATGGCGGCAATCTGTAATTTTTTTTGCGGGACTGCGACATTGCGGCGGGCAGATCGGACCCTTGACTGACATTTTTGACACTTTTGGGGGTACCAGTGACATTACTGCAGTAATCAGTGCTATATATATGCACTGTTACTGTAAAAATGACACTGGCAGGGAAGGGTTAATTTTATTGGAGAGGGAGGGGTTAATGTATGCCTGGTGCTTACTGACATGTGTGGGGGGAGGTGACTGAGTGAGTCAGGGACAGATCGCATGTTCAGCTATGCTGAACACTGCAATCTGTCACTCCCTGTCACTTAGGAGATCCGCCCGCTCTGTTTACACAGGCGGGTGGATCTCCAAACTAGATTCCCTGACGATCGGGGAAGAGCAGCGGCGATCGCCGCCGCTCCTCCCCTGGCCCGACTCCCGCTGTGACTGAAAACAGCGGGAGCGCCGCCTACAGGGGGAGGAGTCCAGCGATGTAGTATTACGTCGCTGGACGATAACGAACCACTTTGCCGCAGTACGGTCAACGTGACCGGTCGGCAAGTGGTTAATGCATAGAAGGCATTAGGATAAAAAACCTTCTGGCTTTGCAACCCCTTTAAATAAAAGAAAGACCCAGCATTGTGCTCCAGCTTCAGGCCAATATCATTAATAAACAAAGATATTAAATTATATGGAAAAATATTTGCCTTGTGAATGAAGCTCTGAATAACAGATTGGATAGAGAAGGATCAATCAGGATTTATCTCTAGGAGGGAAGCGAGAGACAATGTATTGAGAATTTTTCTCTTAACGCTTTGAGTTAAGAAAAGCAAGAAAACTGTCCTTTTTCTGTTTAATTGATGCAGAAAAGGCTTTTGACAGGTAAGACTGGGACTATATACTTGCAACATTACAACATCTGAAGTTGGACCCACGCATGGAGTTGGACAGAGAACAAACAATTTGCCACTGCCCCCAACTATAACTGTCCTTCGCAGCAAGGAGCACATGGAAGGGCAACACTTATATACATAATGCATCGCATACTAGCCCATTATGTGTAACTTACCTTAAAATGAAGCCCCGAGACGGACCCCCGGACATCGCTGCGGGCGCTGCCATGATCCCTCGTCGTCTCTTCCGGGTTCGGCGGCTCCGGCGCGCTGATTTGCCGGACGAGACGGCTCCAGCGCGATGATTGGCCGGAGCCGCGATGACGTCACTCCCGCGCATGCGCGCGGGAGTGATTTTTCCGGCAAGCTCCCGGCAACTTAATTGAAGATCCCCCCGGACCTTCAGAGCGCATGCGCCGCTCGCGCGAGCGGCTGCATGCACTGTAAATATCTCCTAAACCGTGCTGGTTTAGGAGATATTATTTGTACCTACAGGTAAGCCTTATTATAGGCTTACCTGTAGGTAAAAGTGTCAAAAAGCGGGATACTACCGCTTTAACCTGTCTAACAGTTTGTGTTAAAAACAGGGGTATATGTGCTAACTTAAACCCTATTTTTAACGCAAACTGTTAGACAGAGTAATTCAGTTTGTTGCAAGCTGGCTGGCAAGTTGAGCTGGGAATTTTCTTTGGTTTATTTTACATGCGTTACCCTTCCATGTGCTCCTTGCTGCAAAGGTCAGTCATAGGTGGGGGCAGTGGCCATTTGTTTGTACTGTTGGAATACAGGTTTTTCGGTAGCGGTCATAGGTGTGCGCAGCCTATTGCATTAGGGTGTGCACCCCAATGCTCAAACACACACATGCCTTTCTCTGCAGCCTCAGCTGCACTGGACAGTGAATGAATGGGAAATGCTCTATGCTGAGTGGCTTCCTGTTCATTCACAAACTGAAGCATAATAAACCTAGTTGTGTTCACAATGTTCATTTGGAAAAGGAAGGCACCAGTAAATTACATATTTACTAGCCCCCTTACCCACTATCAATCCTGCAGCGTAGTGATTAGAGTGTGCCCAGGCACACCTGGTACACCCCCTGCACATGCCTATGGTAGCGGTTGAAATAGTCCTTGACAACCAGGTGCTTTTTTATCTGTGAGTCACACTACTGTACCTGTAAATTTAGTTGCTAAAATGTCCAAACGGTGGTACAGTAGTGAAGATGCCTACAGCATACTGACCATGTCAGATGAGAGCAATGGGGAAGCCTCACTGGCAGAATCAGGGTCAGTATACGAGCCTGTAGACAACAGTGGCTCCCTGACAGATAGCTCCGATGATGGATGGGTCCCTGCTAAGGTCAGGCGTACCTGATCCCATTCTGGATTTCCTGAGGTGCAGGAATTGCAGGGTGCTCGTATGGAGCAGAGTGTCGGTACTAGTGCTGCTCGCACTTCTGGTGAACTGGCAAGCACCAGCGGCCTAGTACACCCTGGACCTAGACATACCAGCACTGCAGTATCACTTGGTGACGTGGCGAGTCCCATAAGTGCAGCTGAAGCTGGTGCGGTGGCTAGCATGAGTAGTGGCCAACAGCCACCGCAAATTCGAAGACAGGCCCGTAGAGCCCATAGTGCCCTCCCTGAAGCGCTGGCATATCCTAATTGGCAGCCCACTGATTCTACAGCGCCTGTACTTCCCCCATTCACTGCCAAACCCGGAATTCACGTGGAAACAGACAATTTTACTCCCTTTAATTTTATTGAGCTGTTTTTCACGGAAGATCTTTTCAGATCTATTGTGGACCAAAGCAATTTATATGCTGGTCAATTCATCGCCGCCAACCCAAATTTGTCCCTTGCCAGACCATTCGGCTGGAAACCTATAACGGTTTCCAAGTTTAAAAGTTTTCTGGACCTTTCCCTTAACACAGGCATAACCAAAAGGAATGAGTTGTGGTTATATTGGTCCACTAACCCAATTAACCATATACGCGTGTTCTCTGCTTCCATGTCCAGGGCAAGATAGGAGCAAATTCTACGGTTCATGCACTTCAACAACAATCAATGAACTCTGTCGTCCTCGGGGAGACCCTGGATATGACCGGCTCCAAAAAATTTGGCCCCTCATAAACCACTTCAATCAGTGGTTTGCAGCCTTGTTTATCCCCCAACAAGCTGTCTGCATTGATGAGTCCCTGATTAAGTTTACTGGCCGCCTTGCTATCAAGCAGTATCTCCCCAGCAAGCGTGCCAGATACGGGGTCAAGCTGTATAAGCTGTGTGACAGGACCACAGGCTATACAGTTAGTTTCCGTGTTTATGAGGGTAAAGATAGCACTGTGGAGCCCCCCAACTGCCCAGACTAGATAGGGAGCAGCAGCAAGATAGTTTGTGACTTGGTGTCACCCTTATTCCGAAAGGGGTACCATTTGTACGTGGACAATATTTATTCAAGCGTGACACTTTTTAGTCATCTTCTTCAATTTCAAATTGGCGCATGTGGCACCGTGCGACCTAATCGCCAGGGCTTTCCCCAATGGCTTGTAGATTCCCATCTTAGTCGGGGGGAGAGAGCCTGCTTGAAAACGGACAAATTGCTTGCAGTGAAGTGGAGGGATACACGGAATGTTTTCGTTCTGTCCTCCCTTCACGCAGACACGACAGTCCAAATTCATACGGCAACTGGTGTTTTGGAGAAATCCCTCTGTGTCCACGAATATAACCTTAATATGGGAGGGTTGGACCTCAACGACCAGCTTTTGGTGCGGTACTTAGTTGCCCGTAAAGCCAGACGCTGGCACAAAAAGTGTCTGTTTATTTATTCCAATTGGCTATGCTGAACGCTTTTGTGCTATACAAAGCGTCAGGACAAACTGGATCCTTCCTAGAATTCCAGGAAGAGATCATAAGTGCCTACTTGTATCCAGGAGGTGCACCGGCCCAACTTCCCCTACCAGATGCAGTGAGCCGGCTGCATGAGAGGCATTTTCCACAGGTCCTCTCGAGTACCCCTGCCAAAAGAAACCCCCAAAGAAGATGTCGTGTCTGTAGCAGGCGTGGATTTAGGCGTGACACCCGCACTTATTGTCTCTTCTGTCCTGACCAACCCTAGTATCAGCATCGGGGAATGTTTCCAACACTACCACACACTAGTGGACTAATAGCATAGGGTACAGCATGACACAGTCTAGGGCACACTAACTCAGGGTCTCGAAAGATGTTCGATGGCTATCGTTATTTTGAGAGACCCTAACCTGGAATGTTACAGTTGAGTTGAAGAAAAAAAAGTGTAAAAAAAAAAGTTACAAAAAAATTACAAAAAAAAAGTTACAAAAAAAAGTTACAAAAAAAATTACAAAAAAAGTTAAAAAAAATTACAAAAAAAATATAAAATAAAAAAGCCAAAAATAGTTGAGTTATTTTTCTGTTCTTGCTCTGCTTTTCTACTTCTACTCTTCCTACTTTACTTTTACTGTGCTTTGTTACTGTTTTTCATTGGTAACCATTTTTTACTTTTCAGGTACCAAGGTAATCTTTTATTTCTATTCTATTGTTAACCAGTTTGCCTTGCAGGTACACTCACCAGCTGCCACACTGATTTTCTATATTCTGACACAAACAGCGTTTGTGCTCAGCATATATGGAAATCTCTGATGGCAGCGCTGTAGGAGGTGATTTCACCACCGCAGTTAAAAAAACAATAGGTATACATGGAATTTGTCATGTATACCCATCTTTACAAAGTGGGTTTGGATGTTTTGGGCAGCTAATGATGGGTGTACTACACATTTTGCTTACATGTAAAAGCGATCATAGCAGATAATTAGCCGCTAGACTGCTTTTACAAGCAGTGGGAGGGGACTTTTTCTCAGGCTCTCCTGTCCTACTGGGTAACCCAAGAGTGCAGCTGGTGGTTCAGTTATCTAACCATAGAGCTGATTGGAGACAAGAATGGCTCCAATTATCTCTATGGCCTAAGATGCTGGAAGCTACGAGCATTTCATGACTTCTGTTTAGCCAGAAATAAACAGCGCCATTGGAAAATTGGGAAAGCATCTTATCACACCAATCTTGGTGTGGTTAGATGCTTTAAGTTCAGAGGAGAGATCTAGAGTCTAAAAGACCCCAATTTTTAAAAAAAGAGTACCTGTCACTACAGATTGCTATTATAGGGGATATTTAAATTTACTGTGATAACAATAAAAATGATTAAAAAAAAATAAAAATAAAAGGAAAGGTGTCAAAATAACATAGAAACGCACAATAAATAAAAAAAGAAAAACAATCAAGCCCTCCTGTCCCCCCGTGCTTGCACGCAAAGGCGCACGCAAGCGTTGGTCTAGTGTCATATTTAAAGCGCAATTGCAGCATGCATGTGAGGTATCACCACAAACGCCAGGTCAAGGGCAGTAATTCTTGCAGTAAACCTTCTCTGTAAGTCTAAAGTGGTAACCTGTAAAGACTTTTAAAGGCTTTTAAAAATGTACGTAGTTTGTTGCCACTGCTCGGGGGTGCGCAATTTTAAAGCATGCCATGTTTGGTATCTATGTACTCGGCATAAGATCATCTTTTAAATTTTACCAAACAATTAGGAATTATATTGTGTATTTGTGCTTTAAATAAAAATAATATTTTTTTTTCACAGAAATTGCGTTTGGAAAATCTGTGCACAAATACCGTGTGACAAAAAAATTTGCAACATCCACCATTTTGTTCTGTAGGGCCTCTGCTTTAAAAAAATATATAATGTTTAGGGGTTGAAAGTAATTTTCTAGTAAAAAAATGTTTTTCATGTAAACAAAAAGTCACAGAAAAGGCTTGGTTTTCAAGTGGTTAGAAGAGTGGGTAATGTGTGGCTAAGATTGAGCATAAAATGCCAGGATAGTTAAAACACCCCCCAAATGACCCCTTTTTGGAAATAGACACCCAAAGCTATTTGCTGAGAGGCATATTGAGTCCATGGAGTATTTTATATTTTGCCCTAAGTTTCGGGAAGGTGACAATTTTTTTGTTACACAAAGTTGTCACTAAATGATATATTGCTCACGCATGCCATGCGTATATGTGAAATGACACCCCAAAATACATTCTGCTACTTCTCCTGAGTACAGGGATACCACATGTGTGAGACTTTTTGGGAGCCTAGCTGTGTACGGGACCCCGAAACCCAATCACCACCTTCAGGTTTATTAATGGCGTAAATTGCTTATTTTACTTCTTCACTACCTGTTTCAGAGGCCCCCCCCCCAAATGACCCCATTTTCCAAAGTAGACATGGCTTGGCCATTCTAGCTGTCATGTTAGAAAGCATCAGCATTACAGGGTCACGATCTGACCAGGAGTAATCTTTTTGGACGTTTTATGTAGAAGAAGTTGCTTTCATCTGTATTTGTCTTTTTACCCCAAAATGGTAATTATGCGTTTTTTTTTGGAATTCGGCAGTTGTGCTTTTGATTGACCTACAGTAACACTGAAAAAAAAATTTGTCTCATTGAGCTAATACATATGGAATTAAACATTTATTTTCTTAAAAAAAATTATGCAACATGGATAGAATTTAGCTCAGTAACTAAAGATAGCTAATAATATAGATTTTTTCCAATTTAATAAAGAAAAGCACTTATTGACTGATTGTGGGAGTGCCTCTGTAGAAGAAATACAGGGAAGGCCATCTATTATTATGGCTGGTAGCACAAAGTCCTATCCATCCATAATATGTATTTCTAAATAATAGGAATATCAACTGACCGCATCAATACAGATTAGAAATCATTTGGTTTTTAGATGTAACCATTTTTTTGGACAGAGCAGAAGCCTAGCAAGAAACAATGTGAACAGATCATAATGCATACATTCCTACCCTCGATTGCCCCTGCCATTTGTGGATAAATGCTGACTCAAAAATAAATGTTTTCTTCATTAACAGCTTCACAAAGCCATAGTCAGCATTCATTTATCTTCCCCTCACTCTCCTGTCACTCCAGTTATTCAAATGTCTGAGTTGCCAGTAAGTTTTGACTTACAAATGGCTATGCACCCCTTCCTTCTTGTGGTAATTATTGGGCTTGGTGACTGGTTGGTTAGGCACTCAGTGCTGCTTTGTGTTAGAGTGGAGCAGTGGTCTCCAAACTGCAGCTCAGGTGCCTAATGAGTCATTTTGCTTGCCTTTATCTGGCCCTTGAGGCCCTATTCCTCCCACTGATATAAAACACTATTCTACTAACTGACACAAAAAGGGGCATCATTTCTCCCACTGACACCAGTAATAGGGCACTATTCCTCCCTGTGATACCAACAATGAGGATGGGGAATTCCTCCTCTAATACCAAAGGTGGAGATGTTTTCTCCCACTGATGCTAGTCCCGCTGGCCACAGTCTGGCCCACCAAAAGTCTGGAGGACAATAAACTGACGCTTTGTTTAGAAAGTTTGGAGACGCCTGGAATAGAGGGTAGGGTCATGTGTTCCCCTGACCTGAGAATACTTATTTTTTTCTGGGAGATTAGGCAATGGTTTTGAGCAGATCTCCTATACAGCATACCTATTACTTTGCCTAGAATGGGCAAAATACAGGTTAACGTTACCTTTTATTTTTTTTTATATTCAGGGTAAAGCAGGCCATAGATGAATAAAAATTTGGCCGATTCAGCAGGGACTGGGCGAATTTTATTCCATCTATGGTCATTCCCATTCCTGAGAAGCTGATCTAATTATCATATTCTCATGAATTGGCTTGTTGAAAATTCTTTGTTTGATGAGCGCTGCAGCCAATTGGCTACAGCACTGATCAGTGTATTCTGGCAGAATGCATTCTGTTGTATTCAGTCCGAATACAATAGCACAGTAGGGAGGATTGCTTTTGAGTTTATTACCACTTTAAACAGGCTAATAACACCAAAGAATACTGAGAAGAAATAACATTTTAAAATAAAGTTTTCCATAAAAATAATATAATTATTAGTAGAAATATTGGAAGGAACACACTATAATCTAGGGTGCTTAGAAATGAAAAAAATAAGCCTTCAGAATGTGTTATTTATTGCTTGTGATGAAAAGTGAGACATTTCTTACAATAAGTCTGGTTGGTTTTATATAATGAACATTTCGCAACCAAAAGCTCTAATTGTGCTATTAGATATTAATATTTAGATATTTTAAATTTGATGATTTAAAAAAAAATATATATTAATAATATGTCTGCATATGCTATTGTGTTGCCATTATGGGAAAAAAATCTTACTTCAATATAGCAGTGGTTTTATGATTTATTTAATATTTTTATGGCCGTTATTTAATTAATTGGTTTAAGCACTGCTTTGCCAATCTTGCCTACAATAATAATATTTTAGTTCCTGTGATCTGATACATGTAGAATGCTTCTACGTTAATTTGTTTTAAAAAAATATTAAGGCTCCACAACACAAGAAATACATTCTTGCACTAAACAACAATAAATGCATTGTTTTTTTTAATTGTAAATGAATTTATGTGTTCACTAATTCTCTGATTGTTTGAAAGTTAGACAGCAGGGATAGTTTATTATTGTCGCTTTTGACCAATATACATAGAGAATTGAATGCCTATTGGATAGAAAGAACTTCTGTAGCAGCACTAAACATAAACCAACACAATCAAGTTACTACACAAATTACTTATAAGAAAGTTAGTCATTCTAGAGCTGGAAGTATAGCAGAAAAGACATGGCAATCATTGCTTCGCCAGTAGGTAGTAACTGACCTGATCCCCACAAGAGGTAGGTATATTAACAAATTGGGGCCCTGTTCCCAAAGCCACCTTCTATATTTTAATGATTAAAAAACAATAAAAAAGAAATGTCTCAATAACCTTCTTTTTCTATCTCTGAAGGATCGCAAGCCTTTCTTCTCTTTAATTCCCCTACACACAAATAAATTGTAAGATATTTCATTATCTGGGTCCCTCCCTCATACCCTAATAGACTGTAAGTTGTTAAAATTCTATATTTTATGGAGCCTATAAGCTCTTTATTCTCTTTATTGCTTACCTGTAATCCAATCCAAGCTCTTCTGCTTTCCTTGTTATTCTTTTATCCCTAATAAGCTACAAAAATGTAACCTTATGTATTAGTTCTTATATACTAATAGACTAAATTATTCCACATACTATATTCTCCCTTATTAAATAAATGCAACAGTGACTAAGCTTTGTCAAAAAGTTTTTTGTATAAAAATAAATAAAAAAATAAATAAATAAATAAAAAATCTCCCTTATTAGCTCAGTCTCAAAACACAAGTCTATAAAAGGTGATTATATAGGCACAGCAAACAGTGAAGAAAAATTAATTCAGAGGATATAAACATCAGGGCATATCCCAGCTCTCTTACATAAGCAAGTAAGCATTTGGGTAGGGATAGGCTCAGGCGTGTTCGGCTTCGTACCCGCCAGGAAGCCGTCACTGCCAATCATAGGCAGTGAAGCATTTCCGGGCCCGCAGCTGCACAAACACATACACATATACACACATACACACAAATATGATTGGCAGTGTGCAATGATGGCTTCCTGGCTGGTACGATCCAAACATGCCTGAGACCATCATTACATTTAAGAAAGGAAGTGTTAGTTTAGTTAGATATACTATGTCTAGAAGTCTTTTTTTATGAATCGAACACTAAGCTAGCAACTGTTGTTACACAATAATTACAAGTAGCAGTATTGGTCACTGTACCAATATTTCAAGCATCAAGGTATTTTCCCTCTGTTCACCACTCTTACTGCAGAAGCAAAAGAGTTGAATGGGATTCAAGATATACATATATATAGATATAGATATAGATATATACAGTATCTCACAAAAGTGAGTACACCCCTCACATTTTATTATATATTTTCATGTGACAACACTGAAGAAATTACACTTTGCTATAATGTAAAGTAGTGAGTGTACAGCTTGTATAACAGTGTAAAGTTGCTGTCTCCTCAAAGTAACTCAACACACAGCCATTAATGTCTAAACTGCTGGCAACAGAAGTGAATACACCCCAAAGTGATAATGTCCAAATTGGGCCCAATTAGCCACCCCCCCCCTTGGTATCATGTGACTCATTATTGTTACAAGGTCTCAGGTGTGAATGGGGAGAAGCTGTGTTAAATTTGGTGTTATCGCTCTCACTCCCTCATACTGGTCACTGGAAGTTCAACATGGCACCTCATGGCAAACAACTCTCTGAGGATCTGAAAAAAAAAAGAATTGTTGCTCTACATAAAGAAGCCTAGACTATATGAAGATTGGCAAATCCCTGAAACTGAGCCGCAGCATGGTGGCCAAGACCATACAGTGGTTTAACAGGACAGGTTCCACTCAGAACAGGCCTCTCCATGGTCGACCAAAGAAGTTAACTGCATGTGCTCAGCATCACATCCAGTGGTTGTCTTTGGGAAATAGATGTATGAGTGCTGCCAGCATTTCTGCAGAAGTTGAAGGGGTGGGGGTCAGCCTGTCAGTGCTCAGACCATACGCCGCACACTGCATCAAGTTGGTCTGCATGGCTATCTTTCCAGAAGGAAGCCTCTTCTAAAGATGATGCACAAGAAAGCCCGCAAACAGTTTACTGAAGACAAGCAGACTAAGGACATGGATTACTGGAATCATGTCCTGTGGTCTGATGAGACCAAAATAAACTTATTTGGTTCAGATGATGTCAAGCGTGTGTGGCGGCAACCAGGTGAGGAGTACAAAGACATGTGTGTCTTGCCTACAGTAAAGCATGGTGGTGGGAGTGTCATGGTCTGGGGCTGCATGAGTGCTGCCAGCACTGGGGAGCTACAGTTCATTGAGGGAATAATGAATGCTAACATGTACTGTGACATACTGAAGCAGAGCATGATCCGCTCCCTTCAGGAACTGGGCCACAGGGTACCACTGACTTGCTAAAGAAGCTGAGAGTAAAGGTAAAAGACTGGCCAGCATGTCGTCAGACCTAAACCCTATTGAGCATCTGTGGGGCATCCTCAAATGAAAGGTGGAGAAGCGCAAGGTCTCTAACATCCACCAGCTCTGTGATGCCGCCATGGAGGAGTGGAAAAGGACTCCAGTGGCAGCCTTTGAAGCTCTGGTGAACTCCATGCCCAAGAGGGTTAAGGCAGTGCTGGAAAAAAATGGTGGCCATACAAAATATTGACATTTTGGGCCCAATTTGGACGTTTTCACTTAGGGGTGTGCTCACTTGTTGCCAGTGGTTTAGACATTAATGGCTGTGTGTTGAGTTATTTTGAGGGGACAGCAAATTTACACTGTTATACAAGCTGTACACTCACTACTTTACATTGTAGCAAAATGTAATTTCTTCAGTGTTGTCACATGAAAAGATATAATAAAATATTTACAAAAATGTGAGGGGTGTACTCACTTTTGTATCTATCTATCTATCTATCTATCTATCTATCTATCTATCTATCTATCTATCTATCTATCTATCTATCTATCTATCTATCTATCTATCTATCTATCTATCTATCTATCTATCTATCTATCTATCTATCTATCTATCTATCTATCTATCTATCTAGATGGATAGATAGATATAACCCAAGAGATGCAAGGTTAAAGGACCTTAACATGTATAGCTTGGAAGAAAGAAGAGGAATGAACTCGGTAAAGGAGGAGAGCATATTTAAAAGAAGAAAAACTACCACAAGAGGACACAGTTTTAAATTAGAGGGGCAAAGGTTTAAAAGTAATATGAGGAAGTATTACTTTACTGAGAGAGTAGTGGATGCATGGAATAACCTTCCTGCAGAAGTGGTAGCTGCAAATACAGTGAAGGAGTTTAAGCATGCATGGGATAGGCATAAGGCTATCCTTCATATAAGATAGGGCCAGGGACTATTCATAGGATTCAGATATATTGGGCAGACTAGATGGGCCAAATGGTTCTTATCTGCCGACACATTCTATGTTTCTATCTCAGGCTCTAACATATAGAAAAAACATAATAAGGTTGACTTGAATGCATAATTGGAAACATTATAAAAATGTAAATTCTCAATGTTTCTATTACCTTTTCTTTATGTGCCTCATCTTTACATTCTGCTCTATTGTGTTTTTTTTAATCATTAGAGGTAAAAATATATGAAAATACATTATAAACAATCAAAGGAATGATTTTCAATCTCGCTTTACTTAGGTTTCTTTCATACACTTTTATTTTATACAGTTTATTATCTGTTTATTATCTGGATCTGATAGTAGAAAAAAGGCTGTTTTTTTCCTACTATTAGATTCGACTAATACATCTACCTCTATCTACTCATTAGTTATTTATCAGCTCTTTATTTAAAATTCCACAGTATAAAATGTATTTGAAATTCCAATGCGTATTATCACATTTTAACTCATGATGTATGCTTGAAATTAATTTAGGCCTCTGTGTTTTTGTGTTTTGCGGCTAATCATAGAGCTGATGCATTGTAGACACACTCAGGATTTGAGTCACTGCAAACTGGCCCAAAGATTGATGATACTGGAAGAAGATACTTAAAATACAGTACAGATAGGAAAAAAAAAACGTGCACACTTTGCAAACGTACACAATTATTCAAGTAGAAGGAAAGGCAACATAAAAGAACCAAATTGATTGCCTTTTCACTCTCTGCTGTTTGAATATAATAAATTGTCAATAAAAGACTTTTGTTTAACATTTTTCTTTGCAGCCATGTGACCACTAAACCTCCACAATTGCCATTTCCTCCATGAGCACACTAAGAACAGTGCTAAGAATGTGCTTGGAATTGAGAAAAAAGAATGGAAAGGTGAATAAAAACCTCTATTAGTTTAGGGTCCCTCCCACCTTTAATAGTAAACATTTCCTCTGCTTGCTGCACTAATAAACAGAGCAACGGGAGAAAGAAGCAGGACCCTATGGGGGAACTACATGTACAAATAGAATTGTCAATGATAATCATTTGATGATGGTAAATGGCCATCATAGGGAGGAGCACCTGCAGTATGTCCTTGCTCAGAGCTGTTTTACAGTTCAGCGTGATTGTGTTACCTGCTTCCCATTTAGAGAGAAGAAAATGGGGAGAGCCGAGACATTGAACCTCAACACCTGACACCTTCCTACTGCCACAGAGTAAAATTAGGACTTGGAGCGTCGTTACATTGCGGAATATGCATGTTTCCTTCCTAGACGAGGTAGAGGACCAGCACCTGCGCTGCGTAGTAGATAAAAAAGTCCTCCCAGCAACCCGCCGCCAAGGTCACCTTTGAGGTCTCCCTACTTTTTATTCTTACATACCTTTTATTTTAAAAAAATCTCCTGGCCGGTCATGTGATGCACATGGCCCTCTTCCTCTTCACCTCTTCCCTGGTGCTCAATGGTCCTCAATGATGCATAGAGTATTGCTGATATGACCATTGTCTGCATCGTTATATAATAAATACAGGGAGATTTGGAAGGTTAATGATGCCCTGCACTCCAGGAAGTGGACTGAATGACATTGAGTGTCATTAAACCTGAAAGGCTACTGGGGTTGCATCCCAGAAGGGAGTCTATGTGGGACAGTGCTGAAAAGGAGGTAAGTATTGTAACAAGAACCACATATTTTATTTTACAAATGGTGAACTATTCAATAAAATAACAAAATAAATAATAAATTAAGTAATTTCTGATGTGACTTTTAATTTCTAATTTTCTGCACCTTCCTTTGTTTTTTGTATTAAAGCCTGATTATGCAATGAGCAATAGGGCTGTCTACATGTGCACACATTAAATTACAAATTATACATATATAAACAATCTGAGGAATAACTAAGCTTAATGGCACAGGAAACTGTCAGAAGTGGTATGCACCATAGATAGACCATTTCAAATCTATTTGTGTCACCTGCCCCAGTTTTTAATTCA
The DNA here is from genome assembly GCF_965119305.1 of Pelophylax lessonae. Classification (NCBI taxonomy): domain Eukaryota; kingdom Metazoa; phylum Chordata; class Amphibia; order Anura; family Ranidae; genus Pelophylax; species Pelophylax lessonae. Next base: position 252,620,149 of record NC_138768.1, on the reverse strand, counting down.
GAGGGATGTGCACCTTAATTAACAGAGGGAATACGGCAGTTTTCCATATATATGAAATGGGCACAGATTCCTGCCAAGTGAGACCTTGTCATATTGGATGTGAGCTGTTAGCAAACAGCTCACATCCCTCTCTCTGCCCTTGCAGTGCCAGCAGAAGCAGAGACTGTACAAGGCTAAAACCCTCCTCTGCCATCTGCGCATGAGGGGGGGGGGTGGCTGTGCAGCCGAAGCATGCAGTTCCATTCTGTGTGCTGTGTCTGTCACAGCCACAAATCAGAGTACTGATTGCTCCTAATTAACAAAGTGGCTTGTGCCACTTTTGTTAATTAGGAGCAGCATCTGCTCTGTTTTTGTGTTTAGAAGAGTTGCGCAAGTTTGTCTTTGCACAACTCTAGGGTAAATTTCCCCAATGCTTTTTTTTTCTTTAATTAATGCGTAACAACATTTTTTCTTTCACAATAGTATCTAAACAAATTAAACATTACAAACCATGGAAAAAAGCAAAAAAACAAATGCATTCCTGTAAATGGAACCAGTACAACATATGCTAAAGGTTTCTTGGTTCTGAACACCTGCTATGGCCACTATTAGGAAATCCTACTATCAATAGTTTGCTGTTGGTTCTTTAGTCTTATTTTTTTATTTAATTTTTTTGTAATGAGAAATGTAAAAGAAATCTCTGGAACATGCAAAGGTGGATAGAAACATACAAAACTCCATGGTGGTGCTGAACAGATACTTTTTGCTTGAATATCAAAGACATTTAAGAAACCTTGAGGTTAATTTACTAAAGGCAGAAAACTGTTGTACTTTGCAAAGCAATTTGCTCCAGAGTTTAATGAATAAGATGAAGCGCTGCTGAATTTCATCATTCAATCACATGCTAGAAAAACAGCTGTTGTTTTAAATTTTCTTTGCATGTTATATTCCTTGGAAATTAAAATTTCCCCACATTTTTAAGCTCTGGGTAAATGTATCTTGCAAAGTGCAACTTCCCTTGCAAAGTGAAAAATCTATTTGTCTCTAGTAAATCAACCCACATAAGCGGACCTAGCCCACCAAGCTCCATCTATAAACTAACATGAAATTTTTGGGTAGGTTAACCCTTTAGGCCAGGTTCACGTTAGCGCGGCCGCGTGTCCCAGCATGGGGTCCGGGGCTTTCCTGTTCATCAGCTCAGGTGCGAATCAGGTCTGAATTTGCACCTGAACCAGAACCAAAGGCACACAGGATCCTTTTGGAATGCGGCCCCCGACCTGTGTAAACCAGCTTCATGGCGAGCCGGGCACACTCGCATGTAATGCTAATTGGATGCGGGGAATACCCACATTCAATTTGCACTTATGTGAACCCGGCCTAAAAGGAGAAGTATGGCCAAACTTTTTTTTTTGGCCAAGCCTCTCTTAGTGCACTTACTTTTGCTCTCCTGTGACCCAGAATTAGCCGACAGCAGCCTAAAAAGCCGCCTGTCATCTGATGTCACAGAGGTGCTCAAGGCTCTGGAAGGCTCCAGAGCATATTGACTGGATCCACCCAGCTGCCTGACTGACAGCTAGCTCAGTATCTTATTGTACGGCTGAGAGCCGAAAGCCTGCAGAATAGAGGCAAGTTTGTATGTTTTTTAACCCGCTTAACAACCGCACAGTTATACTGCGGCAGGCAGTGGCTTCTGCGCGAAATGATGTAGGTATAGGTCGGTTGCGTGCTTGCCGCTAGGGAGCGAGCGCACGCCGCAGGCGGCGCGTCCGCCCCCACTCGTCAGCAGGGATCCCGATGCATGGAGCAGGCGGCTCTGATTGCCGCCAGGCACCCGTGATCGCTCCCCGCTGAGAGAGAAGAATGGTCAGCTGTTGTAAACATAGCTGACTGTTCTTCTCTCTGGAATGATCACAGAGCCCCTGTGATCCTTCTATGTAGCGTCACAGGTCTCTGTGATCATTTCACAAGCCACGCCCCCCTACAGTTAGAAACACGCCCCTGGGTACACATTTATCCCCTTGATCACTTACTGTGTTAACCCCTTCCCTGCCAGTTCCATTATTACAGTAACAGTGCATATTTTTAGCACTGATTACTGTAGTAATGTCACTGGTCCCCCCCAAAAGTGTAAAAAATGTCAGTCAGGGGTCCGATCTGTCTGCCGCAATGTTGCAGCCCCGCAAAAAATCACAGATCGCCGTCATTACTAGTATAAAAATAAAAAAACAATAAAAATGAAATAAATCTTTCCTGTAGTTAGTAGACGCGATAACTTTTGCGCAAACCAATCAAAATACACTTATTGCAAATTTTTTTACCAAAAATATGTAGCAGAAAACAAATTGGCATAAAATGTTAAAACATTTTGATTTTTAACATTTTTTTTTGGGGAATGTTATATAGCAGAAAGTGAAAAAAAATGTTTTTCTTTTTCAGACTTGTCACTCTTTTTTTGTATATAGCGCAAAAAAATAAAAATCACACAGGTGATCCAATACCACTAAAAGAAAGCTCTATTTGTGGGGAAAAAAAAAGACATTAATTTTATTTGAGTATAGCGTTGCACGACCGCGCAATTGTCCGTTAAAATAACGCAGTGCCGAATCGCAAAATATGGCCTGGTCATTAAGGGGCAAATCCTTCCAGTCCAGAAGTAGTACCCCATACATCCTTTAAATTTCACCTGTATCACCTTTCCCACTGCAGCACCTAGTAACAAATAGTGATGATCTGCAGTAGTGAAACTGTTCCTTTTCTACAGCAGATCAATAGCTTCTTACCAGTGGAAAACAAATCAGTTACTGAACTGTCTGTGGGTACATTTTATGAAAATTGAATGTTTGTGCTGTGTTTGTTACCAATATCACAGATCACTCAGTTGCTTTTTAGTGTTCAGTTCAGCTTGTACCCACTGTAGCACTGTGCAGCATTGTGACTACTAAACTGTCTACATGAACCTATTCCAAAAAATTGAACTAGTTTCCATCAGGATTTATGTACAGTACTATCAATACCGCCCAGAATCATGGTACATTAGTTTAAACATGTCAATTCCCTATAAAACAAAATTGACATATACAGGAAATAGCATGAGTTATAGCCACTACACTAAAAACCATGTCCCCTGGGCCAATATGAAGTGCACAGACCCTGATCTATTGAAAAGACCCCCGGGAGTCACAATACACTTATTTCATTTAACAAATGGTATTGATTTTGAGTTTCTTGCCACTTAAGCTGGATCTGAACTGCTGACCTTTTGGACTTCTAATCAATATGTTAATAATAATTTCCTAATGCTGTCAGCCCCCATATGTGACCTTTTTTTTACGATAACTGATCCTTGACCTTACACTTGCTGTAGAATGGGTTGCTATAATAAACGTTTTAATATTTATATCTCCTACCAGCATATCACGTTTTTCTTTTCAGTGCTGCAGAGAGCACTGGAAAACAATTATATTTCTGAATCTAACACACGCTGTGTCTTTTTATCTAGCCTTTCATCTTTTTCATGAGTCATTAATAGCACTTTATGAACCATCTGCAAGCACACACCTTCCCTTGAGCAGAGAGAAGCCCAGAGGTTAATTAACCACAGGTAGGGCAGTTAACTTTTACTATTGCATAGTGTTTCTCGGGGGTTGTGTCCATCTCAGTGAAATGAATTTATTCTTTATAACTACTCATATATCCCGAGAAAGCATATGTCTTATAGCATGGCATAATCGTCTGTTAGACTTCATGCGGGTCTTGTGTTTATTTCAAATTATTTAGCCAAAGGAAAATTTTGACATACTAGAGTTCAAATTAGACTGGTAACAAACAGAGCTGCATTTATGATGTACTTGGTTGCTCAGAATTCATTTTCACAAATGCTAATTTTCCTGTTACAAGTCTACATTGCTTATTTCTAACTTCTTCTTGGATCTTATGATGATGAAAGTAGCTAAACATATTTAACACCTTCATGTTTTGGAAATGTGTCAGATTATTTTCTGAAAATATTTATCAAGCGCAAATTTTACATTATGTATTCAAAGTTTGTATTTCATTTTTATAGAATAAATACTGTTTAACATGTTTTAGTTTCACAGCCAAGCTCAAAGTCTGCTGTGGGACCTATAGGTAAATTTAAAGTATGCCTATACCCAAAAACTAAATTGTAAAATATTGCAGCTTACCAATCCTTAGATATGGTGGCTGCATTGGTTTACTGTTTATTAGGTATTTTTTCCTTTCCGGTAACACAATTTCTGCCTAAGGCCTGGTTCACACATATGCAGGTTGCAGTTTGCATATTGCAGGTGCATTTGGCGTTTTTCAATACATGTTTTTGATCCATTGAAGTCTATGGAACCAAAAACCAGAAATAAGTTCTTGGCCGTTTCCATAAAATGCATAGATGTGAACGTGACCCATGGGAAACCATGGTAAATGGACTGTAGTGCGTTAGAAAATGCACTAAAAAAATGCATAGCTGTGAACCAGGATTTGGGATGGTCTTTCTTTCTTTGGTTTTTTTTTTTTTTTTTCAAATATTTTATTTTTTCAAAATGGTACATACAAGATAATTCCAACTCAATACATAATTTTCAATACTTATCAATGACTTTAGTAAGCTGTGTCAATGACAAGAACAAAAAAAAAAGAGAATATTAAATGGTAGTATATTAACTGAGAAAAGAAAAAGGGAAAGAAAAAAAAAAAAAGAAAAATAGTAATAGCCATCAAAAGACGCGTCAAAAAACAAATCCTCAGAATAATGTTCTGTACATTTGGCTACCACCCATGTCACAATAACCACCTCGCCTCCTTCTTAATTTTCCAAAAAAACAGAGTAAAAAAAAAAAAAGGGGGGGGGGGGAAGAGAGGGAAGGAAGAGGGGAGGGAGAAAAAAGAGGGGGGTCTCCTTGGATTCACCTATGATAATACTATTTATACTAAGGGGCTGAATCCCTGGCCTTCAGACTCAGTGGCGGTTGTAGGACGCACAGAACACAGTAAACTCCGCCCACGTTCTGTTAGAACAAACCTGTTCCATGCGGCCCACGTTTTGTTATAAAATTGCTTTTTAAATTGTGCAGAAAGCCGTAGGTCTTCCATTTTATTAATGTCTTCAATTTTACGGACACAGTCACCAATCGTTGGGGGCAGAAGTGTCTTCCAGGATAAGGGTATACATGATTTAGCTGCATTCAAAATATGAAACAAAATTGATTTCTTATAACTCTCAAGGGACAGAGTAGAGACGTGTAATAAAAAAAAATCCGCATTATTCGGGATCTCCCACTCACAGAATTCTTGGGCTAGCGCATACACCTCTCTCCAAAAATGAGCTAATCGTGGGCATTCCCAAAAAATATGTAAAATGGTTCCCTGCTCCTCCTGACATCGCCAGCACCGATCTGAAACATTTGCAATAAACTTATGCAATACTGCAGGAACACGGTACCATCTCATGAGCAATTTGTAGTTCATTTCCTTCACCTTAGTACAAACAGGGGTTTCTAGAGTCAGTGTAATTATATTACTTTCCTGTTTCGCCGTAAACCTACAATTAAGGTCTCTTTCCCATTTTTCCATACAAGGCAATCGTTTGCCCTCTGGAGGTAAAGCCAGTAGATGGTAAACTTTAGAAAGTAAATTCGGTAACGCATCATTACCCCTACAGTATTTTTCGAACAACGTTAAGTCCCTAGTTAATAACTTAGGAGCTGGGAGAGATTGTAGAAAATGGTGCAGCTGAATGGCGTTCCAAAAGGGTAGTCGGTAGGGACCTGATAAGTCAATTAAATCTGCAATAGTAGGCCAACTACTGTCCCGAACAAAACTGGAAGCCTGTGAAAATCCCTTTTCCTTCAAGTCTCGAAGGGGCTGAACTGTAATCCCCGGAGGGAAGGCTGGGTTACCCAGTACCGGGATCAAGGGTGAGTCAACTGAAGTTAATGATAATTGTTTTATTAATAAGCTAGAAACCTTCAGAGTTGAACCAATTATAGGATGATGCAGAATATCTTGGGGCAGATATTTATAACACCATATAGCCCCTCCCAGATCTACCTCTGATTGTAGTTGTTCTATGTATACCCATAGCTTAAAACTAGAATGTCGTCTCCAGTCAATAATTCTTCCCAGATGCGTTGCCTGATAATATTTATGGACATCCGGGAGGGCTAAACCACCTTTTGACTTGGGCCAGGAGAGCAGAGCACGGGAGATACGAGGTTTTTTATTGGCCCAAATGAAACGGGTAAATAGCGAATGAACTTTTTTAAAGAAAGAGGAGGGAATAATGATAGGTAGTGTCTGAAATAGAGCAGCTTGGGGAGTATGCACATCTTTAAAAGATTGCATCTCCCAAACCATGAGTGTAAGCCCTGTTGCCATCCATCCAGAAGTGCGCTTATACTGGTTAATTGGGCAGGGAAATTGACCTTATAAGTTGTAGATAGGTCAGAGGGGATGTTTACGCCCAGGTATTGAAGAGCTGTCTCAGTCCATCGGAACGATATAGTGGATTTTAAATGGGAAAGCAAACTTGACGTTATACCGATCCCCATGGCTTCAGATTTATTATAATTAATTTTCAAATTGGATAACTTTCCGTAGGTATCAAATTCGCGTAAAAGGTTTGGGATAGAAATCATTGGTTTCGTCAGTGAGAATAAGAGGTCGTCGGCATAAGCCGAGACCTTGTACTCAGCCTTCTCTACCTGTATTCCTGTAATATCTGGATTTAAGCGTACCTTACATAGAAAGGGCTCTAGCGACAATACAAAAAGTAAAGGAGAAAGCGGGCATCCCTGACGCGTGCCATTAACTATAAGGAACGAGTCGGAGAGAAGCCCGTTAGCCTTCACCTGCGCTGAGGGGTTAGAGTAGACTTGCGAGATCCACGATATCATATTTGACCCTAGTCCAATTTGACGCAGGACTGCAAACATGAAGCGCCAATTGACCCAGTCAAAAGCCTTTTCGGCATCTGTACTCAAAAAAATACTGGGTTTTTTAGATTTCAAAGCTATGTGAACAAGATTCAATACTTTAATAGTATTGTCTCTTGCCTCCCTCTTTGGGATAAAACCCACTTGATCTAGATGGACCAAAGATTCCAGATGGGGCGAGAGTCGTAATGCCAAGAGTTTCGTAAAAATTTTCAAATCAGCATTTAGAAGTGATATGGGGCGGTAACTACCACATGCTGACAAATCCTTCCCTTCTTTTGGAATAAGGGATATGTGCGCCCTCAAGGTGTCACAATGTAGGGAGGCATTCGATCCCAAGTCATTAAAAAAGGTAACCATTTGAGGACCAAGTATCGAAAAAATTTTTCGATAATAAGTTGCTGTGAGACCATCAGGTCCGGGAGCCGAGTCCATTTTCATGGAATTTAAGGCGCACCTTAATTCCTCTAGGGAGATTTTCATCTCTAATTCTCGCTGAACTTCTGCTGAAAGAGCTGGGAGCTCAGCGGATGCGATATATTCGTCCATTTGAGACATTGGTACGTCGTTATCTGGTAATTCATATAGCGATGCAAAAAAATCACGGAAGATCCGAGTTATCTGTTGTGGCAAGGACACCTTCTGTCCTGATGGGGTGAGAATATGGGGAATGTACGACGCTCGTCTCTGATCCCGTACTGCACGTGCTAATAATTTTCCACATTTATCTCCTGAGATATATGTGTGTAAGCGACACTTCTGCAGATCTGCCTTCACTTTGAAATATAGGAGATCGGTTACTTGTTTACGTAACAAAAATAATTCCTGTTCCACCCCTATGCTTTGACGTTTTTTATGTTCTAGTTCTAAATCGTGAATCCTAATCAGGAGAAAGTCCAGGGTTTCATTTCTTGTTTTCTTAATACGGGCACCATTTTTAATTAAAATCCCCCTGATTACCGCTTTGTGGGCTTCCCACACCACGCCCCTATCACAGCCTGAGCTTTCGTTAGAAGAAAAATAGAAATTCATTTCTTTAGATACCTCTTCAACTACTGTCGGATTTTGTAGGAGGCTCTCATTAAGTTTCCAAAACCGCAACCCTGTCGAGACCACCTCAGACAGGGCATAGCTTAGGGTAATAGCTGCGTGGTCTGAGTACGTAATGGACTCTATACCATACATTTTAACTGCATGTAGGTCACGGTGTGGAATTAAAAAAACATCAATCCTCGAGTAGGATCTGTGAGGGTGTGAAAAAAATGTGTAATCCCTTTCTCCTGAATGTTGCAGGCGCCATATGTCTACCAGTTGATAATTATGTATCGTCTGCAAGATTCGCTTATGTATGCCAGGAGGAGCAGAGGAGCGCCCTGTCGACGTATCTACTGCCGGAATCAGTGCTATATTGAAGTCACCTCCGGCGATCAATAGCCCTTCTGAAAATTTGGATAATTTAGAGAGAGTACGTGTGATAAAATAATCCTGGTTATCATTGGGTGCATAAAGCGTAGCCAGGGTAACCACAACGTCTCCCACCCTGCCCTTAAGAAACAAGAACCGGCCCTGATCATCTTTATAAGTCTGGGTCAATGTCCACGGTACCCCTGCTGAAACTAGTATTGATACACCCCGAGATTTGGCTGTCCCACTCGTCGAGTGGTATATCAATGGATTGTACCGATTTCTCAAGACCGGTGCTCGTTCATCCCTAAAATGGGTTTCCTGAATAAAGGCTATATCCACCTTACGGTGTCTGAGATCATTAAGTAATAGCCTACGTTTTTCTGGGATATTAAGTCCCTTTACATTTAATGAGAAAATCTTCAGTGAATCCATGAGGCTGAGGAAAGAAAAAAAAAAATAGGAAGGAAAGAAGAAAAGGAGAGAAGGGGGGGAAGAGAAAAAAAAAAAATTCTACAAACTTTATACGCAGAAATCCTGCGAAATGCGCACTGAGGTAAATCCTCAAAATATGCGCTAGCCTAAGAAGGGAGGTGAGTGGAAAAGAGAACGGGTATATTTGAGAGCCTGGTCCTGCTCGTCCGGTCCAGCTGATTTTCAAAAAATAAAAGCATTCATGTGCCGTACATATTTATATTATGTGTGTAGAAGATTCAGCGCTGAATAAATTAACTTGCAATGAGACCAGCAGCTAACACTCAAGGGCAATCCAACTCCTTCAATGAAATAAATAATAAATAGTGTAGCGCAGTCTATGATAGATTTTTGGGATTCAATCATTGGATAAACACTTTAAACCAATAATAAATATATTAAATATATTAAAACATGTCTAAAAAGGAGATAGTCCATATAAGAGGCGATAACAGTCGGTAGAGGTAAAAAGTCCACTTGTGATATGGTGAAATAATAACAGGTGTGACTCTGGTGCTCAAATCCCTCCACCAAGCAATATCTGCCTCTCACCTCCAAAACATGACCCTGCAGGGCCAGAAAGCATAAACAATCTCCACAGGTAACCAACTCGTGTTGCTCCGATACAGGCAAGACCAAGACTCCAGCACTTGTCAGCACAAATAAGGATATCGCTGCAGCAGGTACAACTCACACTCGATTCCAAGTTTCCCAAGATATATAAATAAAAGAGGGGGAGATCTAGTGCTCTCTGTTGTAATACTGAAAGCTTTAATTCACTCAAAACATATTGCACTTACATTGTATCCGACCATAATAGGCATAGTAGTTGCAGAGTGTGCAGCGTGCTGGATGGTGCCTGGTTACTTCCTGGTTAACAGCCGTAGGACCGATTGACCAATCCCCCGTACCCGTTACGTCAGGTGGGCGTAGACTTCTTCAGCGGGGATGGTGATAGGTCGAAGGTCCGGCTTTTTATATTATCCCTAAGCTCCGCCCACTATGTCACTTCCGGCGTTTCACCATCGCCATGGAGACAGAGTGTCTCCTGAGACAGAGAGATAGAGGGGCGGGCTAAAAGTAATGATATTCATTCGGCCGTGTTTACAATTACATTTGTCACTAAGGAGACATACATATATCTCGGAGATCGGCCGAAGGATCACTTATAACAGCAGACTAATATTGTATGTCTTTCTTTACAGGAAGAACCATTTAGAAACTGCTCAAAGTTTTTTAATATTATTAAAAAACGAACTTATACTCAATCATTGATTTGTACTGTGTTGATCTTATAGGTCGTACGGCTATATTAGCAACCAGACACCAGATGGCAGCACTTTTGCTCACTTACATAGGGAACAGTGTTAAATACAATAATATACATAAAACACATTATAACCACATAAAAACATATAAAATCGTACATAAACCCCAATAAAATAGTATAAAATTTACTAAATAAGTATTTAAAATTTAAATATCACAAAAAGAAAAAACAATGATCATAAAAAATTATCTGTCTGAAATAAAACAATTCAGATCAAAGTCGACATTCAATCCTAGGGGCGTTAAGACTTTAGCCTCATAAATCCAAAAGGATTCGCGACGACTTAATTGTCTGATGAAATTACCACCCCTCCAATGGTAGCTTACTTTTTCAATCCCCCAGAATTTTAAGGTGCTTGGATTTTTATGATGATAATTTTTAAAGTGCCTAGATACACTGTGGGTAATAAGCCCCTTCCGTATGTTGTTGACATGTTCCCCAACACGTACGTGTAGAGCCCGCGAGGTGCGTCCAATGTATTGTAACCCACAGTCACACTCTAACATGTAAACCACACCTTGTGTGGCACATGTTATTAAATTTTTTATCAAATAGCTTTTTTGTGTGACCGTGGATACAAATTCCTTGCGTTTTTTGATATTTTTCCTGCAACTTTTACAAGTAGCACACTTCCCGCACGCATAAAAACCTGCCAGGAAAGGGAATATACCATTGCTCTTCACCTGGGGTGGATCAACTACTCCCGGGGCAACTTTGTCTCTGAGGGATGGAGCTTTCCTGTAAACAAATTTGGGCTGCTCTGATAAGACAGGGCCCAATACCCTATCCTCTCTCAGAATGGCCCAATGCTTACGGATGATTTTTTCAACTTTTTTATGTTGGATATTATAATCTAAGACCATTCGGAATTGCGTATCCACTTCTCTAGATCTGGAATTATCCAAAAGGCGATCCCGACTTGTGTTTTTAACCCATTCTAGCTCATTTTTCACATTTGTTTTATCGTATCCCTTTTCTAAAAACCTTCCTGTTAAAACCTCTGACTGTGTAATAAAATCCTCCTCAGTGGTACAGTTACGCCTTAAGCGTGTAAACTGTCCACGAGGGATATTACACAGCCACTGTCTGTGATGGCAACTGTCAAGGGGGATAAAAGAATTTCTGTCTGTGGGTTTAAAATAATTACGGGTTTTAAAAACACCATCTGCTTTGTACACTTCCAAGTCTAAAAAAATTATACTCTCATATTGCAAATTCCATGTAAGAACAATATTCTTTTCATTGTTGTTTAATTTGTTCATAAACGCTTCCAAACTCACCATGTCCCCCCGCCATACCATGAATAAATCATCGATATAGCGACGGTAACATATGAGCTGTGGGGGCAAATCTTCAAACACAGTTTCTTCCTCCCAGTGGGCCATAAATAGGTTGGCCACACTGGGAGCAAACTTAGCCCCCATCGCAACTCCTTTGACTTGCAAATAAAAACTATGGTTGTACCAAAAATAGTTCTTCTCAAGACAAAACTTTAAGCTCCTCTGAAGAAACCTAATTTGCTTTCTAGGTAACTGTGAATGAGATAGACCCCATTTAACCGCACTCAGTGCATCCGAGTGGTCAATAATGGTGTACAATGATCCAACATCCGCTGTAATCATTATACATTCAGTGGAGCTTGGTATTGTATTAAGTATTTGTATAATATGTTTAGTGTCTTTAAGGAACGATTTGGTTTTTTGTACAACCGGCTGGAGGAAAAAATCTATGTATTGACCCAACCTGGCCGTGATGGAATCAATCCCATTAACTATGGGGCGGCCAGGTGGGTTTTCCAGCTGTTTGTGTATTTTTGGCAGAAAGTATATTATAGGCCTCCTACAAAATAAGGGGTCTAGATACTGGGCCTCTTTATGAGTGAGGACTCCACTCCGTTCGCCTTTAGTAGTTAGACCATGTAGTTCTTCTTTGAACTCTAACATGGGGTCTTTAGACAAGATCTGATATGTGGAGTGGTCACTCAGGAGTCTCAACATCTCATTTTTGTAATAACTCCCACTGAGTACCACCAGACCCCCCCTTTATCTGCCGGACGTATAACGATATCACTCCTTTTTTCCAGAGATGCAATACCTCTTTTGATACACAATGGGTCATACGCTTTTTTATACTTCAATTTATCAAGGTCACTACACACCATGTGTTTAAACACATCTAGGTGCTTAGTGTCCTGTCCTGACCACATTAGAAACCCAAATAAAAGATATTAAAGATAAAGTGGAGTTGGTTAAAGACCACCCAGACTTAACTCAATTAACAAATGACTTGAAACTAAAAATGGAAAAATGGGATAGAGAAGTACAGGAAAAAAAGAAAAATAAATTTCAGCGAGATTTGGCAGATTTTAATGGAAAGGATATATATAAATGGCAACTATCGTTCCATATAAGCCAAGAGTCTCCACAAGTGGAAATAAGTGAACCTTCCCAAGGCACTAGTAATAGTGGGGTATTAGAGACAGTTCCTAATAAGAAAACTTATTATGTCCCTATACCAGCTCCCCATGACCAGCACACCCCCAGAAACAATTGGAATAATTACAATAAGAAAGGAGGTGGAAGAGGGAGAAAGAGTTCATTTAACCCTCCCCCTTCCAATAATAACTATCCTCAGAGATTTGTCAACAATGGAGGTGAGGGTTGGCAGGTGGTAAAAGGGAGAGGGAGAGGAAAAAGCAGAGGGAGAGGAAGAGGGAGAGGAAAAGGCAGACCCCAACAGGGAAATTATGCCCAGTATAGACCTTATTCAGAAATACCTTCACAGAATAGGTTTACCCCCCTCCGTGATATTGAGGATGCTGACCAACAATATTTTTTAGAGGAAGGGAGGTCCCCATGGAGGGGACCACGGACCCAATTCCAGTCCCCAGCCCCAAGAACCCCAATCCAGAATTACAATTGGAGGGGGAACCAATACCAACTAGAAAACGCCAATCAGAGTGTAGGAAAAAGAAAAAACAGAGAGGATGTCGAGGAGGACGACGAACCAAAAAGGCAGAGGCCACGATAGGTACAGGAATATATAACTTGAGTGGAGTTCCCCTCACGGAGGACGAACTCAAAGTCTTGGATAAGGGGCTAAAATTTGCTCCTATCAGGAATTTGAACAAATTTCAAACTTATGTTAATATACAGAAATTTACTAGACAATTAAGCATTAAAAAATATTTCTTGTCTAATCCTGTTACCCGCAACTCCGCCTCCTCTACATACCACCATTCCTCCCTAAAAAATAAATCAACCTTCAATCCGCCTGGACAGGACACTAAGCACCTAGATGTGTTTAAACACATGGTGTGTAGTGACCTTGATAAATTGAAGTATAAAAAAGCGTATGACCCATTGTGTATCAAAAGAGGTATTGCATCTCTGGAAAAAAGGAGTGATATCGTTATACGTCCGGCAGATAAAGGGGGGGGTCTGGTGGTACTCAGTGGGAGTTATTACAAAAATGAGATGTTGAGACTCCTGAGTGACCACTCCACATATCAGATCTTGTCTAAAGACCCCATGTTAGAGTTCAAAGAAGAACTACATGGTCTAACTACTAAAGGCGAACGGAGTGGAGTCCTCACTCATAAAGAGGCCCAGTATCTAGACCCCTTATTTTGTAGGAGGCCTATAATATACTTTCTGCCAAAAATACACAAACAGCTGGAAAACCCACCTGGCCGCCCCATAGTTAATGGGATTGATTCCATCACGGCCAGGTTGGGTCAATACATAGATTTTTTCCTCCAGCCGGTTGTACAAAAAACCAAATCGTTCCTTAAAGACACTAAACATATTATACAAATACTTAATACAATACCAAGCTCCACTGAATGTATAATGATTACAGCGGATGTTGGATCATTGTACACCATTATTGACCACTCGGATGCACTGAGTGCGGTTAAATGGGGTCTATCTCATTCACAGTTACCTAGAAAGCAAATTAGGTTTCTTCAGAGGAGCTTAAAGTTTTGTCTTGAGAAGAACTATTTTTGGTACAACCATAGTTTTTATTTGCAAGTCAAAGGAGTTGCGATGGGGGCTAAGTTTGCTCCCAGTGTGGCCAACCTATTTATGGCCCACTGGGAGGAAGAAACTGTGTTTGAAGATTTGCCCCCACAGCTCATATGTTACCGTCGCTATATCGATGATTTATTCATGGTATGGCGGGGGGACATGGTGAGTTTGGAAGCGTTTATGAACAAATTAAACAACAATGAAAAGAATATTGTTCTTACATGGAATTTGCAATATGAGAGTATAATTTTTTTAGACTTGGAAGTGTACAAAGCAGATGGTGTTTTTAAAACCCGTAATTATTTTAAACCCACAGACAGAAATTCTTTTATCCCCCTTGACAGTTGCCATCACAGACAGTGGCTGTGTAATATCCCTCGTGGACAGTTTACACGCTTAAGGCGTAACTGTACCACTGAGGAGGATTTTATTACACAGTCAGAGGTTTTAACAGGAAGGTTTTTAGAAAAGGGATACGATAAAACAAATGTGAAAAATGAGCTAGAATGGGTTAAAAACACAAGTCGGGATCGCCTTTTGGATAATTCCAGATCTAGAGAAGTGGATACGCAATTCCGAATGGTCTTAGATTATAATATCCAACATAAAAAAGTTGAAAAAATCATCCGTAAGCATTGGGCCATTCTGAGAGAGGATAGGGTATTGGGCCCTGTCTTATCAGAGCAGCCCAAATTTGTTTACAGGAAAGCTCCATCCCTCAGAGACAAAGTTGCCCCGGGAGTAGTTGATCCACCCCAGGTGAAGAGCAATGGTATATTCCCTTTCCTGGCAGGTTTTTATGCGTGCGGGAAGTGTGCTACTTGTAAAAGTTGCAGGAAAAATATCAAAAAACGCAAGGAATTTGTATCCACGGTCACACAAAAAAGCTATTTGATAAAAAATTTAATAACATGTGCCACACAAGGTGTGGTTTACATGTTAGAGTGTGACTGTGGGTTACAATACATTGGACGCACCTCGCGGGCTCTACACGTACGTGTTGGGGAACATGTCAACAACATACGGAAGGGGCTTATTACCCACAGTGTATCTAGGCACTTTAAAAATTATCATCATAAAAATCCAAGCACCTTAAAATTCTGGGGGATTGAAAAAGTAAGCTACCATTGGAGGGGTGGTAATTTCATCAGACAATTAAGTCGTCGCGAATCCTTTTGGATTTATGAGGCTAAAGTCTTAACGCCCCTAGGATTGAATGTCGACTTTGATCTGAATTGTTTTATTTCAGACAGATAATTTTTTATGGTCATTGTTTTTTCTTTTTGTGATATTTAAATTTTAAATACTTATTTAGTAAATTTTATACTATTTTATTGGGGTTTATGTACGATTTTATATGTTTTTATGTGGTTATAATGTGTTTTATGTATATTATTGTATTTAACACTGTTCCCTATGTAAGTGAGCAAAAGTGCTGCCATCTGGTGTCTGGTTGCTAATATAGCCGTACGACCTATAAGATCAACACAGTACAAATCAATGATTGAGTATAAGTTCGTTTTTTAATAATATTAAAAAACTTTGAGCAGTTTCTAAATGGTTCTTCCTGTAAAGAAAGACATACAATATTAGTCTGCTGTTATAAGTGATCCTTCGGCCGATCTCCGAGATATATGTATGTCTCCTTAGTGACAAATGTAATTGTAAACACGGCCGAATGAATATCATTACTTTTAGCCCGCCCCTCTATCTCTCTGTCTCAGGAGACACTCTGTCTCCATGGCGATGGTGAAACGCCGGAAGTGACATAGTGGGCGGAGCTTAGGGATAATATAAAAAGCCGGACCTTCGACCTATCACCATCCCCGCTGAAGAAGTCTACGCCCACCTGACGTAACGCGTACGGGGGATTGGTCAATCGGTCCTACGGCTGTTAACCAGGAAGTAACCAGGCACCATCCAGCACGCTGCACACTCTGCAACTACTATGCCTATTATGGTCGGATACAATGTAAGTGCAATATGTTTTGAGTGAATTAAAGCTTTCAGTATTACAACAGAGAGCACTAGATCTCCCCCTCTTTTATTTATATATCTTGGGAAACTTGGAATCGAGTGTGAGTTGTACCTGCTGCAGCGATATCCTTATTTGTGCTGACAAGTGCTGGAGTCTTGGTCTTGCCTGTATCGGAGCAACACGAGTTGGTTACCTGTGGAGATTGTTTATGCTTTCTGGCCCTGCAGGGTCATGTTTTGGAGGTGAGAGGCAGATATTGCTTGGTGGAGGGATTTGAGCACCAGAGTCACACCTGTTATTATTTCACCATATCACAAGTGGACTTTTTACCTCTACCGACTGTTATCGCCTCTTATATGGACTATCTCCTTTTTAGACATGTTTTAATATATTTAATATATTTATTATTGGTTTAAAGTGTTTATCCAATGATTGAATCCCAAAAATCTATCATAGACTGCGCTACACTATTTAGTACATATTTATATGCAAAGAAAATAAAATAAAACTGCATTAGTCCAAATTCATACACAGAGCATTTTCAGGAGAAATAAAGGAAGAGAGGAAAAAAAAAAGGACAGAAAAACACACCACGGTGAGGAAAACCACAGAATTCCATAGTCACCATTTCTTCAATGAGACTTTAGCCATGCCAGCCCCCAAAAAAAAAAAAAAAGGTAATTTTTCTTCTCTTCTCCCTTTCCTTTCCCTCCCTCCTCCCTTTAAAGGGAGGAAGGGAGGGAAAGGGGTAGAGGCTGGCATAAGCCAAATCAATTTCACCATTACTATTGCCCCCCTCATCTCAGCTAGATAATATCCAATGGTCTAAACATAAGAATATATCCACTAGTTCATTGCTTATTTACTTTACTCCCTACTTTGCGAGTTTGTAAAATATTCAATTCCTAACCTCCCTGAGCCTTGGTCATCCACCCTGTCCTGTGCCTGTCGCCCGGTCTAACCTACACATAGGGTATATTGGACTTAACCTCCCTATAATCTAAACAGGGCAGTATGCCCCAGGTGCTCCTTCATTTTCAAAGGGGATAATCAGGATCTCGAAAAATAGGATGCGGTTTTAAAAAAAAAAAAAAAAATTCCCCATTGTCTCGAGAATCCCGTATCCCCTTTATCCTTAATATTAATTCCACAATGATTAAACAATACCCATACATGGTACGGCCTCTAGAACCTGTATAGTGGTAAAATTAATGAGCATATCTGCAGTCCTATGTGAAAAGTTAACTTGCTCTGTTCATATCAGGGTCAGCATTTAAATTATTTTCTCCTTAGTTATATCAATTTAGTTCACAACCGAGACGGTAAGAAGAGAGCTTAGGTGTGGAATGGGGCAAGTTGGCACATCACATCAGAAAATTCTATGGTTACACGGTACATTATCTACTGTCTTTGTGGTGTGGGTCTCAAATCTCTTCCTCGGGAGACATCTTTTAGTAGGAGCAATTTTCTACTAAGCACAAAAAAAAAAAAAAAAAAAAGGAAAAAAGGGAGTCCAGTATCGATAAGGATCTTCCCTCTATTATGCATTTGCAAAAGTAAACCGGCAATAACCCGAGCCATAGGAAATTAGATAAGTGTCCATGTTATAGGTCGCTTCCGTTAGAGAAATACTATTTAGTTCATGGACAGACATAGCAGGGAGTGAGCGCCGTACGCTGTACGGGGGACTGAGCAATGGTGCATCATGGCTCTGGAAGTCACTCTCTTACTCACTTAAGATAGGTGTTTCTTTCTCCTGTGTGACATTTTCTCCCTGCTCCTGCAATTGTGGTTTATCTAGACTAAGTGTGCTTGTTGCTGCTGGTTGCAAGCGAGCCCTAGAGTGTAAAGGAAGTTGAAGCCAATCCGGTATCTCAATAGGGGCAATATCCAAAAATTGGAAACAAGCCTTCAAATCATCTTTAGAACGTAAGGTGAAGGAGGCAGTTCCTTTCCGAAATGAAACAGAAAATGGAAAGCCCCAACGATATGTAAATCCTAGTCGCTTCGCTAGGTCTAATAGGGGACGCAATAGTGCCCTGCGCGCAAGAGTCGCTTTTGAGATATCTGGCAAGATCATAAACTGCGTATCATCGGAATCCACCATATGTCGATCCCACGCTTTGCGAATAACCAGCTCTCTATGCTGGTACCTATGGAACCTGATGAGCACATCTCTAGGTCTATTTGGGTCCTCCGATCTGCGACCTAGAGCTTGGTGGACCCTATCAAATTCCAGATTAGGTGGTAATGCCTCTCCTAAAAATTTTGACAAAATATCCGTCACGGTGGTCATTAAATCCTCTGCTGTTGTGGACTCCGGGAGACCTCGTAAACGCACATTGTTTCGTCTCCCTCTGTCCTCCATGTCCTCCATCTGCAGCTGGAGGGCAATGGAGTGTTCCAGTTGGGATGTCAATTGTGATTCTAGTGTACTAATCCGCTGTTCCATAGCATATGTAGCGGATTCTTCCACCTGGACCCTCTCCTTTAGTGCCCCAAGGTCATTTTTTACTGATATAATATCCTTTTTGTGAGCCTCCTCAATGCGACTAACCATCCGCTCAAGATCCGCTTTACGGGGCAGAGAGCTAAGCAGTAGAAGCAACTCCTCATCTACTTTCAGTGTCACAGGGTTACTGATATGCTGACTTGCTCCCTCTGTTGTTAGGGTGGGAGTTGAGAGGATTGAACTGAAAAGTTTTGGGGGCTGTTGGGGGTCAGTCAAGGGAGGTGGGAACGCCATAGAGTCATTGTCTAATGTATGCAGCATACCTCCATCCGCGAAGTCCATGGCTGTATGCGTTACTGAGTTCCCAGCTGGATTCATCACAGGCTGCTCCTTTGCCGCTCCTGTTGCCTGCACAGATGCTGTCGGCGTCTGCGGTATCTGTGCAATTTGCAGGATCTGTGGAATCCCTGGTATTTCTGGTATCTCCGATGTCTCCGATGTCTCCGGTGTTTGTGCAGCTGACGGTTTAGAGGAGAAGAAGCGTTTGAGCTCTGCACGGGTCACCGGTCTGTTTAGGGCGCTAGGAGGTCTGCGGGCACTCTTGCTCCCCCGCTTTCTCGCCGCTTGCATTCCTCCTGTACGGCGCTGTGGACGTGCTGGACCAGGCGAACTAGAGGACAGAGCTCACGGAGAGCAGAGCTTCACCCGTCCATTTCCGGTCACGCCCCTTCAAAAAAAAAAAAAAAAAGTGTGGATTGGTTTCTTTCTTTGTAGGAGCAACAGAGACACCCTTGGACAGCCTTGGTGAGATGGACTAGTGGATTTAGATGGACTTTACATGGGTAACTAAGAAATGAAAACCAAACTCCATCCAACATCATTTAGGCAGCTACAGAAACATTATTTTTCTTGGGATAAAGGATAAAGGTTTTACATAAATGAATGAGGTTTTTTTTACCAAAAATATGTAGCAGAAAACAAATTGGCATAAAATGTTAAAAATTTTTGATTTTTACATTTTTTTTGGAATGTCATATAGAAGAAAGTGAAAAATATTGTTTTTTTTTTTTTTTCAAAATTGTCGCTCTTTTTTTGTTTATAGCGCAAAAAATAAAAATCGCACAGGTGATCAAATACCACCAAAAGAAAGCTCTATTTATGGGAAAAAAAGGACATACATTTCCTATGGGTACAGCATCGCACGACCACGCAATTGTTCATTAAAGTAACCCAGTGTCGAATCGCAAAATAGGGCCTGGTCATTAAGAGGGCAAATCCTTCCGGTCTTAAAGTGGTTAAAGGAAGTTTCTTACCCGAAGGATCACCAGGTGAATATAATGGAAAAACTCCAAAAAAAAAAAAGAAAACAAATGCAGTCAACAAGAATAGGTAAGCTGTAATATTTTAGATTTTGGCTTTTGTGTTCAGATACACTTTGAAGTAAGTCACAGAAAAAGCTGGCAGGCCATACATCACATTCTAGGTATGCACTTTCACATATGCATGTGATAAAGGCGTTAATAACCAGCTGTGGGCCTATGATGAGTATAGTTTCTAGTCATTTATTTATCATATAAGTTGTCTCAATGAGAAATAGTGTTAATAAAACTTCTTCTGGCTGCATTCTATCAATTCATAATCAGTTATATCTAAAGAACAAATGTAGAATCTGTGGATCTTGTGTTGTAATCGATTGTTTATGTAAATTCTACTGCTGCAGGGCATTTTAGGAAGCCCCAAACCCAGTATGCTACTTCTGCACCCCAGTTACACGTTGAGGCACCCCCAGTGCATCCCACAGACCAAAGCAGGACACTTTCACTAGGCAGTAGTGGCCACACATTGAAATGGTTCTTGCATTTCTGGGGGTGGTCTTCAGTACAGCTTTAGGTCAGATTTTGCATACTGCAGACCCCATAAGCTAGGGCAGTGATGGCGAACCTTGGCACCCCAGATGTTTTGGAACTGCATTTCCCATGATGCTCAACTACACTGCAGAGGGAATGAGCATCATGGGAAATGTTGGGAAATGTAGTTCCAAAACATCTGGGGCGCCAAGGTTCGCCATCACTGAACTAGGGGCTCTTCCTAAAAATTTAAATGGTACCAGCTTTTGGCTATAGTTTCTTATTTTAAAAAAAAATGTATTCTTATATGTCCTGAAAAAAACATATGGTGTTCATCACCAATTGCTGGAACCTGAAAACTCTTGGTAACGACAGGTTTGAAAACCTACTGGACACAAAGTGGTTAAATCACCAGAATAACCTCCTATAACAGCTAATCACAGCTTTCATCTATCTGCTCTCTGTTAAGGAGAATTTTGATGTAGTTTCAGCAAATATTCATTTTCAGTTATTATCACAATCTTTACCTGGAAGTAATTCTTGATGTAATTTTCACATTTTCAAAGGCTGACAGTGTCATCTTTTCATGATCATATTTCTTTTACAGAGTTGCTTTGCTTTCAAGTGGCTATCCGTGTTATCCAGTGGAACCAACATCATGACTACTGTAAAAGAATCATCAACATCAATTGATAAGGTACCTGTAGAGAACATTGTTTTCCAGGCTGTGTGTAGGGTCTGCTCATTGTCACCTCAAGCTTTAATATCAGTCTATGGACAGAGCTCTGTAGCAGAATTGTATTGAGAGATGTACTAAAGCATAATTCAGTAATTGGTCTATCTGTTTTCAAATATAGCATTTACACCTAGAAACTTTACATTAAATTGTCACACTATAATAATTGACTGATGAATGGCAACACATGTTCACTCAGATCAAGCCCTCCTCAACAATTGTTTGCTCAATCAGAGCAAAAGCATCCTTTGCAGAATAAGATGAGTATCCAGCATAATTGGGATTAATTTAATGAATGTAAAGGTTTGTGTTAGGTTTTAGGTTAGAGTTACACTTGCCTAAAGCAAACCATTGCTTTCTCGGTGCAGCGCAAAGCAAAAGATTTGCTGTAATGTCACCCTGCCCAGCAACATGTACTCACTTACCCCAAGCACGCAATTTAGCCTTCGGAAATGAGGAAAGGAAACCCACGGCAAACTTTATTTTATAGTATATATATATATATATCTATATAAACATAATCATAAAAATACATTTTTTGCTTAAAAACAAAATGTTGAAGTACTTTCAAAAGTAATTTTTCATATTTTTAAATGTACAGCTTTGTACAACACTTGGTGAGCCAGCCAAAATAAAATCTTTATGTAAGGCACCTTCAAGGCCCCTACAAGGATGCAAGTGTGCTTCTAGAATGTTCCACTAAATATTTATACCCTTCTCCAGCAGGCACTACTGGAAATAAACCTAGTGGTTGGCCAAGGGGGTTATAAATATTACAGGCTTGGTTCCACCAAATATTTATACCTTTCTCCAGTAGGCACTACTGGAAATAAACCTAGTGGTTGGCCAGGGAGTTATAAATATTCCAGGCTAGGTTCCACCAAATATTTATACCTTTCTCCAGCAGGCACTACTGGAAAGATACCTAGTGGTTGGCCAGGGGGGTTATAAATATTCCAGGCTAGGTTCCACTAAATATTTATACCCTTCTCCAGCAGGCACTGCTGGAAATAAACCTAGTGGTTGGCCAGGGAGTTATAAATATTCCAGGCTAGGTTCCACCAAATATGTATACCTTTCTCCAGCAGGCACTACTGGAAAGACACCTAGTGGTTGGCCAGGGGGGTTATAAATATTCCAGGCTAGGTTCCACTAAATATTTATACCCTTCTCCAGCAGGCACTGCTGGAAATAAACCTAGTGGTTGGCCAGGGAGTTTTAAATATTCCAGGCTAGGTTCCACCAAATATTTATACCTTTCTCCAGCAGGCACTACTGGAAATAAAGCTAGTGGTTGACCAGGGGGTTATAAATATTCCAGGCTAGGTTCAAACAAATATTTATACCCTTCTCCAGCAGGCACTACTGGAAATAAACCTAGTGGTTGGGCAGGGAATTATAAATATTCCAGGCTAGGATCCACCAAATATTTATACCCTTCTCCAGCAGGCACTACTGGAAATAAGTATAGCAACAGAGGAAAGAAAGAGTGCTTTAGGTTGAGGCTATCCAGCAAAGTATATATATGTATATCCTGAATGTGTGGCACTCCACAAAAGTATACTGGGCACCTGTGTTCCTTTTCTGTTTCTCTACTTGAAATAAACCTAGTAGTTAGCCAGGGAGTTATAAATATTCCAGGCTAGGTCCCACCAAATATTTATACCCTTCTCCAGCAGGCACTACTGGAAATAAATTTTGTGGTTGGCCAGGGAGTTATAAATATTCCAGGCTAGGTTCAGAAAAATATTTATACCCTTCTCCAGCAGGCACTACCGAAAATAAATCTAGTGGATGGCCAGGGAGTTATAAATATTCCAGGCTAATGAATCTTCTTACACTTGTGCTAAGGACACTTCCCAATCTGTTCAGGCCTAAGGCTGACTACAGCTCAGCTGTAATAAATTTAGGATAAGGACAATCCTGCTTAGGGCAAGGTCCTTACATCTGATTTTCTCACCATAAGAGAAATCATAAGAGAATTTCAGTCGGGGGAGAGGAGCCAATCAGTGTTAATTTTGGCATCAAATTTTGATTTTGTTTTAGTTATAGTCTTTTGACTAAAATGCCATTTTAGTTTTAGTCCCATTTTAGTCATCTTCAATTTTTTAGTTTTAATCATAGTCTTTTGACTAAAATGCCATTTTAGTCCTATTTTAGTCATCTGCATTTGTTCTAGTTTTAGTTTTATTTTAGTCTACTAAAATCTCCAGTACATTTTAGTCAAATAATATAGTTTTACTCAACTTAAATCGAATGTGTTTATTGAAAAGGCAGCCAGCCATCAGAGTAAGAAGTTACTGTGTAGGTAAAGAGGATGGGAGAGAAGCAGCGCCAATCTAAGTGCAGTATGTGAAGCAAAAATTACCTTTATTACATAGTTGCATAGTTACATATTAGTTGAGGTTGAACAAAGACAACAGTCCATCCAGTTCAACCTGTGTAGGTGTGAATCATTTCCCATACCCCTGAATGTTTTGATCCTTGAGCTGTACGTCCAAGAGTCTTTTAAAAGTATCCATACTCCCCGCAGTTACTACCATTTGTGGCAGAGAATTCCACAGTCTTGTAGTCCTTACAGTAAAGAACCCCCTGCGTAGCCTGAGGTTAAATCTCTTCTCTAAACGCATTGTATGGCCTCGTGTCCTCATGCATTCCTTGCGACTGAATAGTTTTTTTCCTATGCTCAGATCACCGTTGAGGTATTTGTAAATCGCTATCATGTCCCCTCTCAGGCGTCTCTTCTCCAGAGAGAATAAATCAAGCGTTTCTAAACACTCTTCGTAATTAAGGTCCTCCAATCCCCTAATAAGTTTTGTTGCCCTTCTCTGTATTCTCTCTAGCTCCAATACATACCAGAACTAGACAGAGTACTCCAGATGTGGTCGGACCAGTGCTTTATAAAATGGTAGGATTATTGATTTATCTCTGGAATACATCCCCTTCCTTATGCATGCCAATATTCTGCCGGCTTTGGCAGCTGCAGCTTGACATTGCATGCTATTGCTAAGTCTATCCTCCACCAAGACCCCCAGATCTTTCTCCATTTTTGATACCCCCAGAAACCCCCCTTAGTGTGTATTTTGCTTTTATGTTATTGGTCCCTAAGTGCAATATCTTGCACTTATCCACATTAAACCTCATTTGCCATGTAGTTGCCCACTCTGTTATTTTGTTCAGGTCCTTCTGTAAGATTTCTGCCTCACGATGTAAAGTTATTGCCCTGCTCAATTTTGTGTCATCTGCAAAAACTGAGATCGAGCTTCTGACCCCGTCCTCAATGCTATTTATGAATAAATTGAACAAAACTGGCCCCAGGACTGAGCCTTGGGGGACCCCACTTACCACCCCATACCAGCCTGAGTATGCGTTGTTTATTACCACCCTTTGAACATGCTCCTTTAACGAGTTCCATATCCAAGAGCAAACCTTGTGGTCGATGTCTGTCGCCCTTAATTTATAAATCAAGCGTTTGCAGGGAACTGTATCACACGCCTTAGCAAAATCCAGGTACAAAACCACATCCGCAGGTCTCACACTGTCTAGCTCACAACTAACCTCCTTGTAGAATGTTAACAGATTGGTTTGACAGGAACGCCCCTTTGTAAACCCGTGCTGATTACTGCTGATGATGATATTATTGACTCTTGGATATAGTCCCTTATCATCCCCTCTAGAAGTTCATTAGGTATTGCACTTACAGGATAAGACCAAGTAAATGGCATGTAAAAGAGACCAAGCAGTGAAGTCCCTCTGGATGGAGAGCTGACCTTCCCATCCTTTGTTTTTTATTTTTTATAATTTTTTATTTTTATCATTTATACATTTTTTATCCTATTTTTTTACTCCCTTTTGATTTGAACATATAATTTTATGACATTATCTTTTACTGATCTTATGTTTTCATACTATAATTCCTTGCTGTTTGTATGATGAATAAACCACCGTTTATTTAATGTATTACACCCAATCTCTACCCCAATCTGTCGGACTGTCCCCTATCTATCCATCTTTAGACGATCCCTGAAAAACCCTTCTCTTTAAAGAAGCCTACCCGGCTACTATCTAATAACACTGTTTCACTTGCTCCATCAGCCCATCCCCCACAGCTATTGCCTTTTGTATCAATTGACCCTCCCTTTTAGATTGTAAGCTCTAACGAGCAGGGCCCTCTGATTCCTTTTGTTCCAAATTATATTGTAACTGTAATGTCTGCCTTCATTTTGTTAAGCGCTGCGCAAACTGTTGGCGCTATATAAAACCTGTATAATAATAATAATAATAATACACCAGTGGCGTGTTCCCGCAGCTGCCATTCACTGTGCTGTTTCTGTGGGGTTATAGCTGGAGCCGATGCGCTGAGCCTTGCTGTCCACCAGCACCACTGCCCCTATTTAACCTCAGCTGCAGTCCAACCACCAATTTGTCCTGCAGAACTCGCTCTCTCTGGGAGTGGGTTTACCAATCTGTGTCAAAGAGCTGTTGAGTTGTCACACTTCAAATGGACTGTACTAAAATTTGTAGCTAAACAAATAAATAATTTTATTGTGAATAATACCTTCTTGGATATATCTCTCTGTGAATCTTCCAGTTTGAGGTGGGATTCTTATCAAAGCTACTGCAGGTATAACTTTAAACCACATCCATATGGTCATGTCTACTTTTTGCTGATCACACTCATGCTAGCAATGACATACATGTGTTTGTATATGTGTTTTTGGTCTATTCCTCTGGGTAGGCCCTGTCTGTCCAAACCTATATTTATATATATATATGAGTTTAGGAGAAGTCTGCCCAGGGTCTTTAGAGAAAATGTGGGCAGTGTGGGGAGAGGATACTAAGCATTTGCACAAGTGCTCGTACTTGTGCAAATGCTCTGATGCCTGAAACCAATACCATTGAGGTGCGATTTGAGCCCATGCAAAATGAATGGGCTCAAATTGCACTGCATAGAACCGCATTTGATTTTAACAGGAATGCGGTGCAACTTCTGTCTGAATCGCATGCAGTTTCCCCCACCAATCCTGTGTAAACCCAGCCTTGTCATAGTGACTTCAGCCTGGGATTACACTGGAGTGGTGAGAGAAACTGCATGCGATTTGGATAGGAGTCCCACTGAAATCCTGTTGAAATTACATACGATTCTATGCAGTGAGATTTGAGCCTATTCATTTTGTATGGGCTCAAATAACATCACAAAGGCATCGGTACGCTGTATCAGGGAGTACTTGATTAAAAGTATCAGTACCTGTACTCGTCGGAACAAAACTAATATCGTTGCAACCCTAGATTCCTCAGTTCAGGATGGTATCCATGCACCTTGGGGAATACCAAAAAGGGACCACTGGAGGCTTATGACCTGTTAGGAACATTGGAAACAGTGAGTAACAGCACATAACCCCTTCTAGGACTATACAGTATGTGAACTATCTTAAACTGGTTGTAAACCCTTACACATATACCCAGTGAAGTGACAGACCTCAGGTGGTACACAGAGATGAAACAAATCCTCTTACATATGTTGTATCTGTCTATCTGAAGTCTTCTATTCTCCACATCTGTTCAAATTGCTGAATTATAAAGCTTGTCTGTTGCCTTATGAGTTTATGTGTAATCTCCCTTACCGTGTTGTGATGATGAGGAGTTATATATAAATCTCCATCAGTAATTGTAAATATTAAGGTAAATATATATATGTACGAGATATTGAGTTTTGATTTTACATTTAGTTGATATAGAATTATCAATTATATGAAGTTGTGTGACTTCAGTCTGCAGTCAGTAGTAGGAACATAATTAACAAGTCCATTTAAAAATGCATGCCTGAGCTACCAGGGGGCACCTGCTATTTACATTTAAACACATACTGATAGTATCACCCTGTAATTTAATTTACGGAGAGCCAGACATCCTGGGGCCTATGCTATAAGATGAATAGATCATGTCATGTCCGCCCTTAGTTAAGTCTCCATATCAAAGAACTCTCATTAAGGTATGCAATGAAGATTGACTATCGGTTGAAGGGTTGGACAATGGGCCCGGGAGATGAACCCTGCATCTTAATTATCATTTTCAAAGTAAATTAACAGGTTCTCCCCCCCAACAGAGAGGAGTGGTTAGCAAGGGGCTGAATTATGCTAACCTAGGGGAGGGGGAAGTTGTCCTATCCTGAACTAGATACGCCCAGAGGAAGGAACAGGGCAGGATAGCTGAACCAATCAGAATAGCCCTATACAAGGCTATGCAATATGGTTCTATATTAGCAAAGGTGGAAATAGAGGGACTTCCTGTTTTGCATGGCAGACCAGGAGGAAACACTCAAGTGAAGGGTAACTATGAAGGTTTAAGGTATACATGGCTTGTCCTCTTTGTGTCTGTGTTCGTATATGAGTATCATACTCTATATTTGTTCATTTAAACTAGGAATATTTTCCATTTGTTTGTATATACCATAGATAGATTGTTGTAAATTAATTTAGGCTTAAACTATATACCAATAAAATAATTGCTGTTTTAAAGCTTTCATTCATAGTCAAAGAATTCTAATTTTTAACCCAAATATTGTCTGAGGTAAATTAAATCTCATATATTTCGGGTAACATAATTTCGGGTCCCTTCATGGTCGCCAATTATGTTACCCGAAAGATATGAGATTTAATTTACCTCAGACAATATTTGGGTTCACACTAGTGCGGTTTGCAAGATCGCATGTAATTCGGAGCGCACTGCTCCTTCATTACATATGATCTAATGTGCGGATGCGAGTCCAGCCATACACTTTGTATGGCTGAATTCGCACTGTATCCACACCAAACACGCACATGAGGCATTTTTTGAGCCGCATCAGGATCGGATCGCACAGTGGTTCACACTTGTGCGCACCGATCCTGTGCAAACTGTCAGAGCGCACTGCGATATGTGATCAAAGTGGGGGTGTCGTTAACATTCAATTGACACCCCCTGCATATCACATATGGCAGTGTGAACTACCAGATGTGCGGATGCGATGCGGGAACACGCTGCATATTCGCAGCATTCCCGCATCGCAGAAGTGTGAACCGGCACTTAGTGTAGCACTCAGTTTCCGTGTTATAGAAGAGATATTGTTGCCTTTTTATTACCACATGTTCTGGACTGTTTAAAGTGTTGTTGCGTTAAAAACATACCAAACTGTGGATCCTTGTAACCTGTTCATCACCAAAAAATTAAGCAAAGTTGAAGCAAGCAATTCCTGGCCTCATTACTGTAGTTAAGTAAAGAATTGTGTTACTAGAGGTAAAGAGAGCTCAATTCAGCTAAGATTTGAGTCATGTCAACTGTGAATTGTTTGGTACAAACCTGGATGGTCTTGGAGGAAGTGGTGGTTGGAGGAACAGTCATCCCCCTGAAAGTAAAAGATTACCCCCTCAGGTAATACATGCCAGGTGACTCGGCCCCCATTTAACATGGGCCTTGAGTGTTCAGTCTGATGTTGGAAGTTCCATCCTGGACCACAAGTGAGTGAAGACATGGGCACATGTAAGGAGGTGCTCCGGGGCACTAAGGGGTTAGGCCAGTGTTGCCAACCTTCCAGATTGAAATTTACTGACAAGACACGCAAAATTTACTGGCATTTGCAAAAGTTCCAAAATTATGGTTTTAGGTGCAAATTTCAGTATTTAGGCTACAAACAAGTACAATATGCAATTAGCAATGATATTTAAGGTAGACATTAAGGCAAAAAAAACATATTTCTTATTTTATTTTCAATATAGTAAGATAGTAGCTCAAGGACAGGACTCAGGCGGGAAGGAAATTAGAATAGGCAGGAACACACACATGAAATTGACTCTCAAAGTGACACTGACGGCAGTGTGCCGCAGCACAGATGATGATGACGACACCTCACCGACACGACACGTGACAGTCTCTCTCCATGCCAGGTGGTCCACCCAAGTCCAAGCAGAACTGACAGTCCCACTCCCGGCTTGGCTCTCTTGCACCATGACATGACACGACACGCTCAGGCACCGCCTCCGCCAGACATGTCCCCCGCCGGTGCCGCCTGAACACACTGTAGCAGGTGCTTGAATGCTCTGTCTGTAGAAGGATGCTCAGCTGCATGTGCTGGCCATGTGTAAGGAAAAGAATAACCCACCTTCATACATTTATAGGACATTTCTGTGATATAAATCTATGTAATGATTTTACATTGTATAATTCGCACTGTGCATTTACTTGGTTCTGGGTATGTTCTATTGAGCTGCGTTTGGAGAAAATAGAATGTTGTGCTTCCAGGGGCATATTCTATACTCAAAATGTGTCTAAACTAGTGATTGACCAATATAATTTTTTCTTTGCCGATACCGATATTTTGGCCAATGCATATCGGTTTCATCCGATATTGGTCGATATTTTTGTACATTTAAAAAAAATTTTTTTTTTCTTTTCTTTGACAGGTACAATTGTGGAGGGATCTGGGGGTCAAACCCCTCCTCTGCACTTAAAAGCATTTAAAAGGCCAAGTTTGGCTGTTTTGAATGCTGTAATTTTTTGAATCTGGTGCCAGTACTCGGAAGAGATGTCATGACATCACTTCCGGGTTTTTGCATGGAGCCCCGATCAGAGCCGAATGTGGCTTTGATCAGTTCTTTGGCAGCCGTGCAGGCTGGTTGCCTGGGTCTCCCGGTGGGACGGGAGACCTGGACGAGCCGCAGAAAGCGGCGGGAGGGGGGGGACGTCCCCTCCTGCTCCTTGTAATGACAGCCAAGTGGCTTCTCAGCCGCATCGGTTGTCATTACAAAATAGCCGACCGTCGGCTATGGACGCAGGTACTGGGGTGATGTCTCTAGCTGCAGGCATCACTACGGTACAAGCACTTTCCCGAAATATCGGCAATATCGGTCACCTTGGTGGCCGATTCAGATATATCGGGGAAAGTGCAGATCGGCCCTAGATATATCGGCTTTGCCGATAATCGGTCGATCCCTAGTCTAAATGCTCGTAAACTCAGGTAAAGGCACATATATCTACTGTAAACACAGGAGAATTTAATTAGGAAAGCAAGCATAAAGTTTGTTTCCTAAGCGATATACTTTTGCTTAAATAACCTCACCGTAGGATTGCCAGTGTGAATGTATCCTTTATTTGCATGTGTAGAAACAAAGCTTTATGATTTGCGCCCAATCTCCATTGAAGAGGTTAATAAACAGGGATGTAATCATACATAACTCTGTGACAGGAGATGCAAATGCTCTCTGCATCTTGACAAAAGAATTATACAGAAGAGCTGAGAGTATAATAATATAGCAGTGTGGCCTCAGATACACTTTTCATATTTATACAATGAGCGGCTGCATTAAGTTGTGTGTTGCCACAGGCAGAGATAAAGGCACTGCAAGGCTCTGAAGAAGAGTCTATTAATATACCGTGCCATAGGAATCTCTGTTCCAGGTCGCTCAATAGCCTAGTGATGCTCCCTGAGGTCAGCAACATGGTCTTTGAAAGGAAAAGAAAAATGACATCTGTCAGCTACCATTTGTACTCGCCAAATAACTACTGACTACCTCTGTAACAGTGAAACAATATTAGTTTTGTGTTTAAAGTTCAGCTCTGGTTCAATGTGGAATGATCTTCAGATATGTCTAAATATGATTTTAGAGGTAGCAGAGGTTAAGTAGCTGTATTACTAGCAGATTAGATTGACCCCGTGTGATTGGAGTGGTATAGAAAGCGTTAATCTACAGGGCACTCTACTTTCTAGCCGCTTTAAACAATCAAGGACTGTAAAAATCGTTCTATATTGTTAAGTGATATGAAGCCTTGGGTAGAATCACTTGATAAAAGAACTCTTTAATAAAGTGCGCCCTGAAAGCATTCACAGTGCTTCACTTTTTTCCACATTTTGTTATGGTAAATCCTTATTCCAAAATGGATTAAAATCCTTATTTTCCTCATAATTCTACAAACAATACCCCATGATGACACCATGAAAAAAGTTGGTTTGAAATCTTTGCAAATTTATTAAAAATAAAAAACAAAAAAAATCCCATGTACATTAGTATTCACAGCCTTTGCTCAATACTTTGTTGAAGCCCCTTTGGCACCATTTACAGTCTCAAGTCTTTTGAGCATGATGATACAAGCTTGGCACTAGGGATGATCGAATGGTTCGGGTCGACCATCGGTTCGACCCGAACATTGACTGTTCGAAATTCGGCCGAATTCCAAACTTTTTGCTGAAAAAGTTCGGAATTCGGCAACCAGAACCGACCAAAAAGGAATGGGACAGGAACTGGGCTTTAAACGCCTGTGATTGGACCAGAACCATCAGTAAAAGCCAATTGAGGGGGCAGGAGGATGCTAGGAATGTGATTGGAGTGACTAGGGGGTCCACAGGCCAATCAGTAGTGAATACGCCCCCCAGTATATAACATAGCCCCGCCAAATCTCTAGCATTGTAATACAGGGATGTGGAAGAGAGTGGAAGCAGTTCTGTTACTCCTGCATCAAAAGTGTCATTTAGCAATTATTAGTGTGAGGAAAGGGATATCTAGTGTAGTTAGGGTACTATTTTCCACTATAGTTAAATTTAATAATCTAGTTTCTGTAGGGAAAGTGTTAAGTGTCAGGGTGACTGTAGTGTAGTGTAGGGTTAATTGACTCTAACTGCTATGGCAGGGTGACCAAACCCTTCCATGTCAGGGTGACCGCCATAGAAAAAAGATAATTTGTATTAGAATTGCAGTAGAGCAGGATAGTGGCTTCACTACTTTCACACCTGGCCGTTTTTGTTGCAGGCGTTTATTGGGCTTTTTTGTGGACGTCTTTGGAGGCAGGCATGACATCTGAACTTCTGTGTAGGGGTATATATACACACACACATGTATGTATATATACACATACACATATATAGGTGTGAAAGTAGCAGAACCCTATGCCTGCGCTAATGAAATAATTTGCAGGCATGAGGGCTTTGCTCCTATCACACCTATATGTGTGTATGTGTATAAATACATATAAGTTTGTGTGTATATATACCCCTATACAGAAGTTCAGATGTTATGACTGCCTCCAAAGATGCCCAAAAAATGCCCAAAAAAAACGCCTGCAACAACACACCTGGGCGTTTTTGTTGCAAGCGTTTTTTTGGGCATTTTTTGGGCGTCTTTGGAGGCAGGCATAACATCTGAACTTCTGTATAGGGGTATATATACACACACACTTATATGTATTTATACACATACACACATATAGGTGTGATAGGAGCGGAGCCCTATGTCTGCAAATTATTTCATTAGCGCAGGCATAGGGTTCTGCTACTTTCACACCTATATATGTGTATGTGTATATATACATACATGTGTGTGTGTGTATATATACCCCTACACAGAAGTTCAGATGTCATGCCTGCCTCCAAAGACTTCCACAAAAAAGCCCAATAAACACCTGCAACAAAAACGGCCGGGTGTGAAAATAGCGGAGCCACTATCCTGCTCTACTGCAATTCTAATACAAACAATCTTTTTTTTTTCTGGTTCTGGACATGCTACAGAGCTGAAACTTCACAGGTACAATTTTTAGATCCCCCAGACACTAAATCCAAAGAAATCTCATTTTTTTTTTCAATAATTTTTTCAATAATTGGCTCTCTATCAAAAATGACAATTTCTAAGAACTTTTTTTGTGTGATTAATAGTCCCTGGAGCATGACCCAGAACCCAGCACTTTTTAGGGGCATTTATTGGGTTTTAGGGCTTCAAAATGGTGTTTTTTTATTACCAAAGTTCGGGTCCCATTGATTTCAATGGGGTTCTGAAATCCAGGCCAAACTTTCGGGAAGTTCGGGTGTTCTGGTCGAACCAAACTTTTCAAAAGTTCGATCATCCCTACTTGGCACACCTATTTTTCAACAGTTTCTCCCATTCTTCTTTGCAGGACCTCTCAAGCTCCATCAGGTTGGATGAAGAGCGTTCAATCGGGTTCAAGTTTGGGCTCTGGCTGGGTCACTCAAGGACATTCACAGAGTTGTACTGTAGCCACTACTTTGTTATCTTGGCTGTGTGGGTAGGGTCATTGTCCTGTCGGAAGATGAACCTTTGCCCCAGTCTGAGGTACAGAGTGCAGGTTTTCACCAAGGATGTCTTTGTACATTGCTGCATTCCTTTTTCCCTCAATCCTGACTAGTCTCCCAGTTCCTTCTGCTGAAAAACAACCATGCTCCACTGTAGGGATGGTATTGGCCAGGTGATGAGCGGTGCCTGGATTCCTCCAGACATGACGCTTCCCATTTAGACCAAAGAGTTCAATCATTGTTTCATTAGACCAGAGAATTTTGTTTATCATGGTCTGAGAGTCCTTCAAGTGCCTTTTGGAAAACTCCAGGTGGGCTGACATGTATCTTTTACTAAGGAGAGGCTTCATTCAACCAAATCCTGTAAGAAGAGAATAAAGGGGGGTACACACACAGCCTGGCTCGGGAGCACTACGATAGGAGTGTCCCAATAGTGAGCAGCATAATATGGTGCACTCGGAGAAGAAAAAGCGCAGACAGCATCAGTGGGGGACCCCTGAAGAGGGGGTTCGGGGCTGTTCTATGAAATACCATTGCACAGAGCAGGTAAGTATAACATGCTTGTTATTTTATTTAACATTATACGTTTACAATCACTTAAGCTGTCTGTGCTACCTGTGTAGATTTAAATGCTGGAGTATTTTACTATTATTTTAAAACTAGTATTTTAAAACTGAAAAAGTGGCTTGGATAAGCTACAAAACATCAGAAACATTACAGAACAAGTCCAGTTGAATGCGGCAAACCACTACTAGATATTTTGTCAGTAAGGCCTGGTTCACAGCTATGCGTTTTTTTGGTGCTTTTCAGAAACGCACAACAGTTAATTTAA
The DNA here is from genome assembly GCF_965119305.1 of Pelophylax lessonae. Classification (NCBI taxonomy): domain Eukaryota; kingdom Metazoa; phylum Chordata; class Amphibia; order Anura; family Ranidae; genus Pelophylax; species Pelophylax lessonae. The sequence goes on along the minus strand of NC_138768.1, from coordinate 252,586,087 downwards.
CATGTTCACCTCTGTGCTTTTGTCAGCCACTGCATTTTTGGAAAGGGTCAGGAACTTTTTTAAACACAAAACTGTGCTTTTTTTTGCTTTTTTTTAGTTCAATAGACTTCAATAGAGAAGCTGCAAAAGAATATGTAGTGAATTTTTGCCGTGATTTCACAGCAATTTTGCCACAATGTGCATTTTATTATTCTGCCCAACAACAAATTGACAAAAAATTGTTAAAGAGGGCTTCCAGATTCTAGTATAGCCCTCCACCCACAGACCCCAACAACCACAGCCCAGGGTTGTCGGGAAGAGCCCTTATCCCCATCAACATGGGGACAATGTGTTTTGGGGTGAGGCCCCAAAGCACCCACCCCCCATGTTGATGGCCTAGTATGGTTCAGGAGGGGGGCGCTCACTCGTCCCCTCCCCTTTCCTGACCTGCTGGGCTGCATGCTCAGATAAGGGTCTGGTATAGATTTGGGGGGACCCTTTTTTTTCTAATTTTTAATAGCCTGGTGCTGGTAATTGAAACCACATGTCATTTTAAATGGGATTTTGACTCGTTTTTTTTTTTTTTGCTTTAGAAATATAATTTTTGCTGTAGCATGTTTTATGCATGCTACAGATGCGGCACTTTACAGGCACATTAAGGGGACCCCCAGGCGCTATATTTAAAGGATTTTTTTGTATTGCACTTTAAGCATGTTCCTGGAAAAACGATTTATTTTTTAAAAAAAGTTTATTGATACATGTCCCCCAGGGCAGTATCCAGACCCCCATACCCCTTTTATGGCAAATTACCTGCATGTAAGCCTTCAAAGTGGGCACTTTTGATTTTTCCTGTTTGTTTCCCGTAGAGTTCAATGGGGTTCGCCGTTCGGGTTAGAACATTTTCCCTGTTTGGGCGTTCTGCTGCGAAACCAAACAGGGAGGTGTTCTACCCAACCCTATCAGAGACCTGCAGACAACATCATGGTGATGGTGAGATCCTCCAAACAGCCTGGAACGCAGCTTGTCACTACCGAAATTGTGGTGTGGCACTTCAATAGCTTAATTGAAGGACAGGTCTTTTAGACACCTGATGTCTCATAAAAGAGAACCTGTCACCATAAAATGCATAACAAAGGAGACTTTTTGGGATATAAAAGGTTTGGGAAAAAAAGTGTAAAAAATAAAAGTTAATTCCAAGCACTTAAAACCCCCACAACATTTTGTTGACAACCCCACCCCCACATACACGCACAAACATAAATGCACAGGTCAGGCATCTAAGCACAAAAATGTCAATTGCACTAACCATGCTACTTACTGCCGCACACACTGGAGTAAAATCAATAATTTGAGGTCCATTATTGATTGAAACTACCACCAATTTATTATATAGGATGTCTGCTCTTTAGAAAATATATACTGTTTTGGGGCTTTTACATAATCTTAAGACCTAAAATGATTTTTTTAAATGTGTGCTAAGGGTAAAGGGTAACTGCACTTTCGTGGGGGAAAAAACAAATAGGAAATTAAAAAAAATATAGCCTATACAATTGCGACACAAATCATATTGTATTTGAATGTAATTCAAAATTACCTTTTCTTTTCAATCTGCAGCACTGTAATTTTCTGTAAAATGCAATGCAATATGGCTACCTGGAGGTGTTCTGTATACAAAATATGTACAGTACGCCTCCCAGAAACATAATTTCCTGCTTGTGCGATTGCTTAATGATTTTCCCAGAAGTCGGCACTAAAATACTAGTCAGATTTCAGGCATCCCCTGCAACAAAAATGTAATTTCTGGTGAGATACTCTGAATAGGAACACGTCTAAAGGAATGCAGGCCCAGCAGATTCATCATTAGAGCTCTGCAGCTGCCACAGTTGATAGATAATTATGAAACCACTCCCATTTGTTCCATTCAGCACAGAGGAACAAACAAAGATTTCTTCTGAATAACAAAAGGTAGGGATCTGCAACAAAGTTTGTTATAATCCTTGCAATGTACATTGAATACCCTGAGGGAAATGTTTTTTTTTCAACAAAATTGGATTTACTCTTTAAGGCCGGCCATACATGGAGTGAAGTTCTTACCTGCAGCCACGGGCTGCAGGAAAGAAATTTGCTTGATTCCCTCCTGCTGGGCCATTCTCTTCTCCTGGTGGGGGGGGCAGAAGCCACTAGCAATTATCAAAGGTAAAAATACCGGCATGCTGGTTGTACCCAAGTTTATAGATCAATAAACTTGGTACATGCAGCCTGCCCATACATGGCTCGAACCGTGTATGGCCTACCTTAAGCCTAGTACACACTGCTAGTTTTTTTTTCATTCAACCCAGCGGAGTTAAGGAAAAAAGAAACGGACAGATCAGGTCTGAGCCATTGTCCTGACAATCCAATATTAGTACAGCGATATCCCCTGCTGTTCTATTTGGTTCTGACAGGGTGATGGCTTCCCCGCCAGAGCACTCCGGTCAACACTGTCAGCCATATGCTGAGAGCGCTGAAAGGGAGCAGGTCCACAGACTTCTTTCAGTCATGCCCCTTAGAAAGAAGCTGGGTGAAAGGCCAGCTTCTATCGGACTGGATGCTGTACACACAGTCTGAATGTCCTTCCATGTTTCTTATTCTTACAGTTTAAGACACAAGGTGCAGTGGTTAGGAGCATGTAAGCCACAGAGTGCAGGAGGTGGAAGTATGTAAAGCACAGAAAGCAGAGGACAGCAGTGCATTGGTCACAGAATGCAGGGGTCAGGAGTATGTAATTAACAAAGTGCAAGGGTAGGGAACACAAAAAGGGAGAGAATGCAGGAGTCAGGAGTATGTAACTCAGAGTGCAGGGTGAAGGAGTACATAACGCAAAAAGCTCAGGTATCAGAAGAGGGTAACCCAAGCAGTGCACATAACAAGAGTACATAAGCACAAAACAAAAGGGTAAGTAATATGTAATACACAGAGTGCAGGGGTCAGAAGAAGGACAGGCACAATGTGGTCAGACAGAAGCTGGCAGCACCCAAAGCGAAAAAGAAAAACATATGGGTGTTCAGGACCCTCAGTAACAGTTATGGGGCATGTGCCCTGGGTGCCCTGTGCTAGTGATGTCCATGATTATGAAAGAGAGGTGTTAGTTTATAGAGGAGTTAAGAAAACTAAAGAAGGTTGTTGGAGGCCAGGTCAGTATAATTTGAAAAAAGAAAGTTGTTTTGATAGATTATCCATTTTAATAATAATAATTACTCTTCCCTGGTTTAGGAATCATTGCAATTTGTGCATTCAAAGTCTAGATCTAAGTAGAAGCTGATTGGCTACTATGCACAGCTGCACCAGATTCCGAGTGCTCCAGTTTTAGTAAATCTCCCCCAATGTCTCTTTAAATATTTGGTAATATCTAGATTATGTCATAGTTACATAGTTACATAGTTTGTGAGGTTGAAAAAAGACACCAGTCCATCCAGTTCAACCTATGATGTGTGTGTGTGTTTGCTGTTAACCGTACATTGTATACCCCTGTATGTTGTGGTCTTTAACCTCCCTGGCGGTATGATTCTTTCGAATTTTAGGTGCTGAAAGCGGTACCATTATTTTGCATGTAATTCTTAAGAATGAGCAGCCCGAACCAACTATTTACATATTATTTTTTTTTACTGTGCGTTCTTCTTTATAACATCTTGGGTATGATAAAGTTTGAAACACAAAATCATAAATTATATTATAATAAAAACTATAAATAAGTTAAAGTATGTATGTATGTATACAATACATATATATATATATATATATATACAGTGCCTTGCGAAAGTTTTCGGCCCCCTTGAACTTTTCGACCTTTTGTTTTATGTCAAACATAAAGATATAAAACTGTAATTTTTTTGTGAAGAATCAACAACAAGTGGGACACAATCATGAAGTGGATTGAAATTTATTGGATATTTCAAACTTTTTTAACAAAGAAAAAACTTAAAAATTGGGCGTGCAAAATTATTCATACCCCTTAAGTTAATACTTTTTAGCGCCACCTTTTGCTGCGATTACAGCTGTAAGTCGCTTGGAGTATGTCTCTATCAGTTTTGCACATCGAGAGACTGACATTTTTGCCCATTCCTCCTTGCAAAACAGCTCGAGCTCAGTGAGGTTGGATGGAGAGCGTTTGTGAACAGCAGTTTTCAGTTATTTCTACAGATTCTCGATTGGATTCAGGTCTGGACTTTGACTTGGCCATTCGAACACCTGGATATGTTTATTTGTGAACCATTCCATTGTAGGTTTTGCTTTATGCTTTGGATCATTGTCTTGTTGGAAGACAAATCTCCGTCCCAGTCTCAGGTCTTTTGCAGACTCCATCAGGTTTTCTTCCAGAATGGTCCTGTATTTGGCTCCATCCATCTTCCCATCAATTTTAACCATCTTCCCTGTCCCTGCTGAAGAAAAGCAGGCCCAAACCATGATGCTGCCACCACCATGTTTGACAGTGGGGATGGTGTGTTCAGGGTGATGAGCTGTGTTGCTTTTACGCCAAACATAACGTTTTGCATTGTTGGCAAAAAGTTCAATTTTGGTTTCATCTGACAAGAGCACCTTCTTCCACATGTTTGGTGTGTCTCCCAGGTGGCTTGTGGCAAACTTTAAACAACACTTTTTATGGATATCTTTAACCACTTAAGCCCCGGAAGATTTTACCCCCTTCCTGACCAGGGCATATTTTGCGATTCGGCACTGCGTAACTTTAACGGACAATTGCGCGGTCGTGTGACACTGTACCTAAACGAATTTGACGTCCTTTTTTCCCCACAAACAGAGCTTTCTTTTGGTGGTATTTGATCACCTGTGCGATTTTTTGATCATGCGCTATAAACAAAAAAAGAGTGTCAATTTTGCAAAAATAGCAATATTTTCACATTTTTTTATATGAAATTCCCCCCAAAAAAATGTAAAAATCTAAATTTTTTAACATTTTCGGCCAATTTGTTTTATGCTACATATGTTTGGTAAAAAAAATTGCAAAAAGCGTATTTTGATTGGTTTGCGCAAAAGTTATCGCGTTTACTAACAAAGGGAAAGATTTTTGTCATTTTTGTTGTTTTCTTTTAACGCGTAATGGCGGCGATCTGCGATTTTTTTGCGGTACTGCGAAATTGCGGCAGACAGATCGGACCCTTGACTGACATTTTTGACACTTTTGGGGTTACCAGTGACATTTCGACAATAATCAGTGCCATATATATGCACTGTTACTGTAAAGATACACTGGCAGTGAAGGGGTTAACTTTTTTTGAGAGGGAGGGGCTGTGTGTGTCCCTAGGGACGTGATTCTAACTGTGATTGGCTGTGGCTTGAGCTGTAGGAACAGTGATCCACAGTCCTACATAGTAGAACCGTAGGATCGCTGTTTCTACACAGGGGAGAATGACAGGCGGCTTGTTTACATCAGCCGCCTGACTTTCTCCCTCTGCAGCGACGATCGCAGAGTGACCGGCGGACATCGGGTCTGCCGGTCACACGCGCGGGGGGGGGGGGGGGGGTCCGTGACCACGCAGGAGCGGAAGCGTGCCTCCGGGGGTGAGCGCTTGCTCCCTAGACCCTCACAGGCTAGCGACGTAGATCTACATCACTTTGCCTGTGAGGGGCTGACTGCCGACGTAAATAGTCGTGCGGCAGTCGGCAAGTGGTTAAGAAATGGCTTTCTTCTTGCCACTCTTCCATAAAGGCCAGATTTGTGCAGTATACGACTGATTGTTGTCCTATGGACAGAGTCTCCCACCTCAGCTTTAGATCTCTGCAGTTCATCCAGAGTAATCATGGGCCTCTTGGATGCATCTCTGATCAGTCTTCTCCTTGTATGAGCTGAAAGTTTAGAGGGACGGCCAGGTCTTCGTAGATTTGCAGTGGTCTGATACTCCTTCCATTTCAATATGATCGCTTGCACAGTGCTCCTTGGGATGTTTAAAGCTTGGGAAATCTTTTTGTATCCAAATCCGGCTTTAAACTTCTCCACAACAGTATCTCGGACCTGCCTGGTGTGTTCCTTGTTCTTCATGATGCTCTCTGCGCTTTAAACGGACCTCTGAGACTATCACAGTGCAGGTGCATTTATATGAAGACTTGATTACACACAGGTGGATTCTATTTATCATCATTAATCATTTAGGTCAACATTGGATCATTCAGAGATCCTCACTGAACTTCTGGAGAGAGTTTGCTGCACTGAAAGTAAAGGGGCTGAAAAATTTTGCACGCCCAATTTTTCAGTTTTTTATTTGTTAACAAAGTTTGAAATATACAATAAATTTCGTTCCACTTCATGATTGTGTCCCACTTGTTGTTGATTCTTTACAAAAAAATTACAGTTTTATATCTTTATGTTTAAAGCCAAAAATGTGGCAAAAGGTCGAAAAGTTCAAGGGGGCCGAATACTTTCGCAAGGCACTGTATATGATTTATCAGCACCGCTTGGTGGTCTGGGTCCTTTGATCCAATTCACCCTTTTATTTTTATTGTCATTATTTGTTAGGTGGCAGCTCAGTACTTAGAGATTATCTTCTTACATCATTGGCGCAGGGTGGAGACTTCTTGTTATTCTCATAGGTTGTTCTTCCTTTTTCTTTTTTCTCTTTTCAAAAATCCTGTTGTCATTGGTAGCCCATCTAAGGGAAAAGGGCTTGAGGATACATCATTATCTCGACGTCATTCTGCTGCTCACCCACAACCGTCAGACACTCCTCTTACATCGAGAGATTCTAATTCACACGCTCCTACAGTTCGGTTGGTTGATAAATTGGGGAAAGAGCAACCTCGAACCAACTCAGAAAATGGTTTTCCTAGGAGCGGAGTTGAATACTGTCTCCAACAGTGTGGAACTCCCTCGAGAAAAAATAGTTCTCCTAACACACAAGATGAAAAAGTTGTTAGCGACCACTTATCTACCGGCGAGGGCGTGTCTCAGCCTGCTGGGTTCCATGTCAGCCACCTTCCCCATAGTCCAATGGGCTCAATGGCACACAAGGACATTTTAAAAACTCTTTTTTGGCACAATGGAATAGCACAGAAATGCTACAACAGATAATTATCAACAAGGCGGCAAAACTATCAATTTTGTAGTGGACCCGGATTTGCAACCTCAAACACATCGGCACATAGTTCCTCTCTGTCCAGAAATAGTTACGTCAGATGCCAGTTCGCTCGGATGGGGAGCACATTACCAAGACCAGGCGGTCCAGGACCGATGGTATTTCTGCCCGAAGGGTATAGTCTCCAATGTGTTGGAGCTCAGGGCGGCCTTTCAAGCCCTTTTAGCATTCAGCCCAGTACTACGTGAGAAGAATGTTCTGTTGCGCTTGGACAACCAAGCGGCGGTAACCTACATACAAAGGCAGAATGGCACCAAGAGTCGCACACTGATGGAGGAAGTACGTCCCATCCTGGATTGGGCACAGGTATATCTAGCAGATCTGAAGGCAGTATATATTCCAGTGGTTCAGAACCTGCTAGCCGACAACCTCAGCCGGAAATTTCTCTCAAACAACGAATGGTCATTGAGCAGTCGAGCCTTTACTAATCTGACACAGAAGTGGGGTACTCCCGATATTGACCTGGCGGCTACCCCAATGAATACCAAAAGCTCCTCTTGAGGGCTGAATACCCAACGGCAACAGGGATAGATTGTCTGCACGCACACTGGAGCTTATTGGCCTCGAAGACCAGGGTTCACAACCATACTTCAGCTGAGTATAGAAGAACCATTGCCTCTCCCGACAACGCCGGATCTACTCTCGCAAGGACAATTTCTACACCCAGCACCAGAAAGGCTACACCTGATGGCTTGGAAGTTGAAAGGGAAAGGTTCCTAAACCAAGGTTGTTCCCTTTAAGGTAGTAACAACATTGCAGCAAGCAAGGAAGAGATCGACTAATAACAACAATAGAGTTTGGGAAAAATTTGGCAGAATCACACAGCAGCAGTCATGGGATGCGACGACACTTACAGTGTCACAAATCCTGGAGTTTCTTCAGACAGGCCTAGACAAAGGCCTAGCATCTAGCACTATCAAGGTCCAAGTTTCGGCGTTATCCACTATGACGGGAACCAAGTGGGCCTTGGACCCTTTAGTCATCCAGTTTATAAAAGCATGCCAAAAAATTAAACCACCAAGGAAGCCAACTTTTCCTACATAGGACCTCTCGATAGTTCTAGAGGCTCTGCCTAAATCTCCTTTTTTCCCTACAGAGTCAATTTCCTTGTGGGACTTAACACTAAAAGTAACATTCCTAGTTGCCATAACTTCGGCAAAGATAGTGTCTGAATTACAAGCGCTCATGGCGAAAGAACCGCATCTGAAAATTTATCCAGACAGAGTGGTACTAAGACCTGCGGAAAAATTTATTCCCAAAGTAGCATTACACTTCAACCTGGAAATTAGTCTACCTGAGCTCCTTACTAGCCAAGGGGAACCACACCCACTGGACATTAAAACAACCATCACTTCATACGTAGCGGCTACTGATCCATTCCGAAAGACGGAAAGCCTATTTATTATCTCTCACAGCATTAAGAAAGGCCAGGCAGCATAGTCACGCATGATAGCATCATGGATAATTAAGGCTATGAAGAAAGCGTACTTAACCCAACACTTGCCAATACCGGAAGGGCTGAAGGCTCACTCTACCAGGGCAATCTCTACCTCATGGGCAGTGTACTGTAGAGTATCTCCAGAGATCATATGCAAGGCAGCAACCTGGTCGTCCCAATCCACATTCATGACACATTACAGAGTAGACCCGGCACAATTAACTATGGCCGAGTTTGGAAAAGCTGTTATTCAAGCTATCTCAACCATTTCTTGTGAATAAAATAAATATATTGCAAGCACCCAACGGTAAGCAAGTTATTTCCCAGTGTGTATACTTACCTTTCCGTAATTTTCCTTTCCTGGCGCATCTTCCTGGCAGCACAAAATAACCCTCCCTTTTCCTTCTTTGTAGAGGATAGTTACGGAGAATGCTGGGAGGTGTCCCTCTTTTATAGCTATCCAGTCCTATCAATTGTGAGGGGGCGGAGTCACAACCCAGTGTGTGCTGCCATGAAGATGCGCCAGGAAAATTACGAAAAGGTGAGTATACAATTTTCCGTTTTCTGTCCCGTAGATACAAAAGTAAATTGCCACCAAAAAACAATGTCCCCATTGGAAGATGTTCTCTATATTTTTGTTCTAGTTACAACCCTTCACGTTGGTCCTCGCTCAACAGAATTAATAGAGAGAGTACATGTCTTCAGCCAGGACAGAGATAGAAATAAAAAAACTGAGGTTCAAACCCTCACCACCAAAAAGTTTGGGTTTTATATACAACTTAAAAAAAAAAGAAAACTTTACAACAAGCAAAAGCATGTGATGTGCTTTGAGAATCCTAACACAATACATTGTGAATATATTTACCTTAATTATTCAATCATGTAAAAAATAAAAGAATTGATTACTTATTTTATCTATACAAGATTGGGCAATCAATGTGAACAGGAATATGTTTTTTACATGATTGGATATTTTATGTGAATATTCACACAATTTCCACAATTTCACACAATTTATCTTAACTCCTTTAGCAAATCAGGCTTATTATTTTTCTTATAGAAGCTCTAATCCCCTCCTCCTTCAGATTACCTATTGAAGTTGCATGCAAAGTTTATATTTCTTGAAGATTACTGTGCTTGTCCTCTGTTGAAAGTATAAAATTGCCATTTAAATTATACTGTAGTGGTCTATTGTAAATAAAATCTTAGCATCCTTTTTAAAGTGATTGTAAAGTTAAATTTTCTTTTTTTTTTTTTAAATAAAACACATGTTATACTTACCTGCTTTGTGCAATACAATTGCACAAAGTGGCCCCAATCCTCCTTTTCTGGGGTTCCCTGTCAGTGCTCCTGGCTCCGCCTCTTCTTGGTGTACCACCATAGGAAGCTACTTCCTAATGTGGCACACCAGCAGACATGATCCCGAGTGGAGCTTCCTGTGTCCATAGAAATAGAAATTATGCATCAGCTACGCCCCTGCTCCTTTGTCACAGGATTTGACTGACAGCAGCAGGAGCCATTGGCCTTAGCAAAGCCTGTGAGAGCCAGGAGAACCATTACAGATTGGCACAGTGCTGGATCAAGTGACGGCTCAGGTAGGTATTGGGGGGTGAGGGGGAGATATTATTACCCAAACATTTTTTACCTTAATGCATGTAATGCATTAAGGTAAAACATGTTTAGGCTTTAGAACTCCTTTAAGGACAAACATATCCACATTTCTTCTAACCCATCTCAATAGAATGCTGATCAGCATTCATCTAAAATACAGGACCTACAAAGCTATATCGTATTGTAGGGAGTTGCTGCCCTCTACTGTTAATCGCTAATACCAAAGTGTTATGCATAATTATAATTTTAGCACTTCCTGTCTTGGGGTGGGTCTTTGAAAAACCCCAGAAAGAGGAAGTGGAAAGAGAAAGTGGAAGGCTCAGCAATATGTCCTGTACAATCTGCTAAACCAAGCCAGAAGGGACAATTATGCTATTATGCAAGTATTCCTTTGCTCTAATATTTAACTGCAGCTGATGAATGTGTATCTGAATCCTTGGGGGCAGACAGAGTATCTCTGTTCTATTGTTATTATCTCACATGCACAGTGCCAGATAAATTGGCCTTTGCTACTGTATGTATGTAGGGGTCACCTTTCAGTATATTATTAGGTAAACCTGTTTATTAAAATAGAGTTTATATGCAGTCATTCTAGTTAAACCTGTTTGTTCTGATCTGGGATTCTTTAACTAGTTTTAGTTTAGGGCTTAATAACCATCATAAGCTAGTGCCAGGTTATGCATCCAATGCCCATTTCTGGTAGTTAGAGGTCTGTTTGCATATCAGATTAGAAATGACCAGGGAGAAAATAAAGCGTAAAGTATATTTTGAGTTCCGTTCCAGTGGCACAGCACAGTTCCTGCCGGTCAGGAGCTCAGTTCAAGACTGGTTGGACAACAGTTAGAGGATCTCTCCATGACCAATGGTCTTGTCTTCAGGTCTCCAACACAAAGACACACACCACATTATCCTCAGGGGCCCCTGCAACTGGACTTTTCTGCAACATTCATCTGGAGGTGCTGATAATACTTGTTTGTACATTGGATGTATGTGTTGTGTTGTTATTAATCTTTTCTTATACTGTATAAAGCTTGTATTATTTCTTTACTAGTGTGCATCTATATATGTATGCTTAATGTTATTTGTGGGTTGCAGTAGTACTTCTGCTCCCAGTGACTTTAGTTTAGATTACTGATTAATTTCCCAGTAAGGGAAGTCCCTCTGTTCATAGAGGCCCTCTGCTGGGTGTAGGCACTGCCAACTATATTATCAAAACCCACTCTTCCACTTAGCAAAGGTTCTGGTTCTCTTATTTCCCTACAGGTTTAGCACAATATCCAGTTTGGGGAAGGTCATTTCACATAACCCCCAAAAAGAGGGATAGAGTAATTTAGCAAATAAAATGAGTAACAATTACTGTATTACATGCAAGTTCAAAAGTTTTGTATCTCAAAAAAGAAACGGTACACTCAACCTCTGAAAACAAACTTTTGGAAAGGATCTTGAAGTACATCAATGCACAGGAGAGATGAATTATGCAATGTCTCACATTGGGACCAAGAAGTAAACACATTTCTCATGTCTTCTAAGGTGAATAAATATTTTTCCATTCACTGTTTTGAAGCAGAAAATGATTTGGAGCCCACAAGAAGTTGGCTCAAATGATGTATGGGTTTTTGCTTAAAAGAAAACAAAGCACTTTTTTTTTTCGGTCACGTACAATGATGGGCCATACACATTCTCTTAGGGTAAACACACATACATGCCTTCACATTCAATAATCACACAAGAAAGAGATGTATATTGTGACAGGAAACAGCATACTGTATACTAAGCATTAACCTAAAATATGCAAAATGTATATACAGCATTGGATGCTTGAACTCAGTTATGGTTTAACAAATAATTGTAGGTGTACTGTTCCATTGCTGTCAATTCACAGCTGTGATATCACCTCAGGCTATATTCTGAAAACTATGTTTCTATTAGTGTTTCTAGAAAGCACAGAAAATGAATGCCTTGGTTCCAGGAATGCTTATTAGAAAAGAAATATATACATATTATTAGGCGGAAAGATTTTATTCTACAAATATAAAAGTTTATACCTCTCAGGATTTGTCCATGATACATGCTTGGGGAGGGGCTGTGTGATATGATCTCCTCCAACCCCTGTGCTTTTACTGTGACACGGAGGACCACTTGATGAAGCAATGGCCTTGGTAGATGACTGAACATTCTCCTGCCAATTCTGCTCTAAACAATCATTGTATGGATCAAAGAACACACTAAACATTATTTAGCTGAATGTGTTATCCATCCTTACCCTGTAAAAACTAAAAACAATTGAAGTCCTTGGCTAGAATAGTAAAAGTATGGGACCATATTCGTGTGCATGGGGTGTGCCAGATGTGCCTGGACACAACCCAATGTCTCAGTGCAAATCCTTCCCAAACTCCCTGGATTGGGCGGAACTGTCCTGAGATGAATTCCGGTGATCTGGCAATTTAGGCTGCATTCAAGAGCCCACTGCCGAAACATGTTCTCTGGCACTCGGCTCTATTAATTAGCCTGAAGGGGTGAAACACTGCTATGTTCCCCCTCTCTGTGGGTACTAAAGGCCAGCACAGGGGGTAGGAAGATGGGGCTTTGATTGACTGTGATTGGCTTTATAATGAGAAGGGGGTGGGTGCTAAAGAATGGCATGATAGTTGGGCGGGTTATAACTAATCACAGTCAATCAGAGCCCTGCCCCCTACTCCCAGATCTCAAAGTAAAAAAATGTCATCAGCACACCAAGGATTCCTCGAAAGGGTCCAAAGCTTTTTTCCGTGGTCACATAGAAGATATGTAGCAATGTTTCGGAGCCATGCAGGGCCCCTTCATCAGGCATACATTGCTACATATCTACTATGTGACCACGGAATAAAGCTTTGGACCCTTTCTAGAAATCGGGGTGTACTAATGACATTTCTTCACTTTGAGTATCCACGGTTTCCAACCTATGGTCATTACAGCCCCCAGCATCACTGAACTGCAGGTTATGTTGAATGTGTGCTTGGGGAATATTGCGTTTCTACTCCCAGATCTGTCTCTTAGTACCCGCCCCCTCCCCGGTATAAACAAATAGTGTTTTCTCTTCTAGTTGCCTGTGACAAGTACAACTGCAGAGGAGACACAGAAAGAGGATTGGCTTATTTATTTTCTTCCACCTGGGACTCTTCTCCACAATAGGCAGGGTACTCCAGCTCCACCACTTCGTCACCTTTTCCTATTCCCTGGTCCAGTAGGCAGAGCTATGGGTAGCTGTAAACTACCTCTGCCTATTGGACCAGGGAATAGGGGAAGGAGGAGAAGAGCCGAAGCTGCAGTATCCTGAGTTGTGTGAAGAGTCCGGGGAGAGGTGAGACAAATGGTCACTTACTACTGCACTCTCTGCTCTGTGTCACTACTGACCCCTGGACTCTGCCTCACTTAGTACTGACTTCTGAACACTGTAGTAAGAGACTCAAAGCTCAGAAGTGACTCAGAGGTCAGTACTAAGTGAATCATAGCGGCAGAGTTCCAGAGTCAGTATTAATTAATGGAGAGTTCAGAAGTCAGTAGAAATAAATCAGCTTGGCCTTCAGACTGATGCGGTACAGTTTTCATGCAGTGCATGTTCCCACGGTTTTCATGTTGGTCAGCTGCGCTTTGGCATAGACTTCTATTATGTCCCACGGTTTTTATGCGCTTTCTGAAATGTGCACCAAAAATGCACAATCAGTTTTTGGTTTCAGAAAGTGCTCCAAAACCATGGGACATAATAGAAGTCTATGGCAAAGCAAAGCTAACCCACATAAAAACCTTGGTGTGGGAAAACAGCACCGCATTAGTGTGAAAGCACCCTACGGGGGGGGGGGGGACCAAAAGTATATTTTATGGGTACAGGAAGGCTTGTGATTTATTTAAATCGTGCCCCTTTAAGCCCTCCCACTGTAAACTCAATTATGCTACACCCACCTTTCGCTGCATCTTTGGTGTGCGCCTCCTAATGCAGTAGGCTGCACAGACCTATGTATGGGACTCATTTGGTGGAAAAAAGGTCGGCATTTAAGGGAGGTGTCCTCTATAAAATAATATTTCCTTTATGATCATTGGTAAAATTGAAGTAGAAATAAAGACAAAACTTTTTTTCTCTGGATAAAGCAGGGAATGGTTAATACTCTTATCAGTTTTCTGCCTTCTGTAGTCCATATAGGACACAGATAGCAATAATACCTTACATGGTTAATTCTATCTAAAAAATTTGTTTTAGATAGACTTAAATCACTCACTAGTGTCTTGTACCTCTGTAGCAGTCAGATATCCCTGTTGGAATATACTGCTGTGCTTCCCATTGCCATGGTTTCTTGCTTCCCCTGCTGATGAATATTTCCATTGTATTATACTCTGTAATATAAAATACAACAACTTCAATAAAAACTTGCAAGCACAAGCCAGATACCTTGGGTTTGCATATACTAGGTTTCTACAGAATCTCCAAAGGTTATATGAAGCAGGTAGGGGATTTAGCTGATCATTACCTTACTGCTTCAAATCTTGCACCCATAGGGGGTGCCTGAAATATTTTATAAACACCTGCAGCATGATATGTATTATTTGGTAAAATATAAATTGGTAAATATGCAAAGTCAAACTGTTTGGGGATTTTATTTCACCTATATTTTGATATATCCATTAAATCAGTCCAGGAAAAATGCTGTCTTTCTGTATAGATTAACATGCCTAATATTAGGACCAGTGAGTAAAAATATTGTTGCAAAACTCAGTTAACCACATAAAACAGTTCATTGTATGGGAATGGCAGGATTAAATATTTAGCAATATAAATAATTTCAGCCAGCTAACACCAGAGATTAATTCACAATAATGCATGGGGATTGCTTGGCTCAGTAAGAGATTATCACTCCAAATATACTGTTTGAGCATTAAAAATGTAGCGGATAACGATACAAAAGGAACAGAAGTGTTCAGCCTATTCCGAGGAGAACAGCCAGAAAAGAGAGTTTGTTGGAGAGGTTTTAAAAGTATACAGTATGTTAAATATTCATAAAATAACATTCAGTAGGTATTACTGAGAAATAGGATCAAAACCTCAACTAAGATGGTAATGTGTCACTCCTTTCCATATCTGATTGGTCTTAGTGGTTGTGAGTTGGATTACGTGGACTGCTGAAATTATCAGCTTTGTAGAAAGTATCTGATGTTTTAGTATCTGAAGCTTCAGATCAGTCCTTTTGACAGATAAAATTGTCATATAATTTCCATATAATTCCTGGATTAACATACAAAATACTGAAAAACTGTCACTACTTTACTAAGGGGTCTATTTATACATGTTTTCACACAACTTTCACACAGGATTCACATACTTTTATAATTCAATGAAATTGTGAAAATAATGAAAATGAAAAATGTGCGATTCCAGGGTGGATGTTGTGTGAGTATTTTGTGAAACATTTACAAAAGACTCCTAAGTGTTCTGGACAGTAACTCGCTCTTTTTTTTTTTTTTTTTTTCAGTTGCGGACAAAAATTCTAAGTTAATGAACAAAATAAATGAAGAAAAAAGGACAATTGTAAGCACCCTTGACCGTGTCTAATGGTTTATCTCTGTCTTCTAGCCGCCACTTTTGCAGGACAGTTTGGTCTGCTAAAGGAGGCTAAAAAAAAAATAGACTTATTGTCCAGATCAACAGGTGAAAATAAAGCTTGAAAAAAACAAACTTATTGGCTTAAGCCTCGTACACACTCAACGAATTTCCGCCGACCAGTCGTCCATCTTTTGTCCAGAGTTGTGTCTGTTGGTTGGAATGTGTTCTAGACTGCACACGAATTTTCCCGCACGACAGAATTCTACTTCAGAAGTGATGTCATGTGTTGGATTGCTTTGTATATGTTCTTTCATCTCTGAGCATGCCTAGTCTTGCTCATAAGATTTTTCACCATCAAAATCTGTACTAATGAGACGAAAATCAGACGTGTTTTGATGGTCAACAAAAAATTTATAGCCTGCACACCAGGATTTTTTCAACTGAAAAGTCGGAGTCGGTTGTCGGAAGCACCATACTAACAAGCCGAAAATCGGCAGATCGGTCGTCGGTTGAAATTTCCCGGCCAAATTTCTACTCGTGTGTACGGGGCTTAAATCAACAAGAGAAAACAAAGAAGACAAAAATGTCAAAAAAGGAAACAAATGCAGCTACAATATTTATAATACATGTTTGTGTTGGGTTTAATACTGCTTTATAATGAAATAGGATTTATACCTGTAAATTCCCTATATCAGAAAAGCAGCTTTGATAACTTCTCCATCTTCCTTTAATAATATAGTCATCAGGACACTTTACTAAAGCAATTACCCCCAAAAATAAAAAAGTTCTTGTTTCAAAAATGATGATTGACATCATTTTTGATGATTGAGACTAGTATCACAGCCACAAACGGATTATTGCTGGTTGTGTACTTGTGTTTTTTTAAGCAATGCAGTAGGTTATATTTCTATAAACCAAGATAGAACAAACCCCCTTTTTAGCTGCCAGGGCAAGTTGAATCTTACCCCCGTAGCCCAAAGGTAAGAAGACAGCAGATGATTCAGATAATCAGCATAACTCTAAAATGAAATATCAGTTTGGGGAAGACTGGCTTTAAAGGTTAACTCCACTTTCGTGGGGAAAAAAAACAGCAAATAAAGAAAAAACTATATAGTGTATACAATTGCGACACACTTTATATTGTAATATAATATTAATATAAATTACCATTCCTTTTCAATATGCAGCTGTTGTAATTTTCTGAAAATGCAATACAATATGGCTAACTGGAGCTGTTCTATACACAGAATGTGTACTGACCACACCCCAGAAACATAATTTCCTGCTTGTGTGATTGGCTCACCAATTTTCCCAGAAGTCTGCCTAAGATACAAGTCAAATTTCTGGCATCCCCTGCAACAAAAATGTCATTTTTGGGGAGATACTCCCTATAGGAACACATCTAAAGGGATGCAGGCCCAACAGATTTCCTCATTAGAGCCCTGCAGCTGCCACAGCTGATAAATAATTATGAAACCACTCCCATTTGACCCACTCAGCAAAGGGGCACAGAAGAACAAACAGGGATTTCTTCAAAATAACAAAAGGTAGGAATCTGCAACAACGTTTGTTAAAATTAAAATCCCTGCAAAGTACAGAGATCAGCCAGAGGGGAATGTTTTTTTCTCAACAAAAGTGGAGTTACGCTTTAAAGTAGATTTTACAACAAACCTTTTTTTTTTTTTTTTTTAGAATAGTCTCTATCCTATAAGGAGATTGCCCTTCACCTCCTGTCTTAGTGACACAACAGGAAATGAAAGTATATCTCTCTAAAGTGAGGGGAAATACCCCTTACACAGATATTCCCATTGGTTAATTCCCCCTCTATGATTTTTCTAGTGACAACTGTAAAAGATTGCATGATATATAAAGTAATGAAAACTTGAGATTGGTTTCCCTTTTCTGCTCCATTCAGGGCTTTAGATATACCATAATAAATTCATTTTTTTTATGATATAATACTTGATAGGAGATTTTTGTGCATAGTAACTATCAAGTTCAGAGGCGTAAGTAGAACCTTCAGGGCCCTGGTGCAAGAAACCATGAGGGGCCCCCCGGACCCCTGGCTGTGGTCCTTCTTTTCCAGCCTGGGGCTCTTCCCACTTATCCTGGGGCCCTTTACTCTCATTGTGGGGCCCTTTATTACGGTCTTGCAGCTGGACCCTTTCACAAGTTCTGCAGTGGGTCCCCTTCCTGCCATCTTGGGGACTCCCCACGGTGATGGAATGCCAGGGCCTGGTTGCAAGTGTGACCTGGAAGTTCACCCACTGGTGTCAGTATTTTTTATTTTTTGGAATTTTCATTGTATTATTTTTTATCATTTTATTTTTTTACAATGACACTGACTATGACTCTGTCCATTCAGAAAAGTAAGAATCTGGTAAATTACATATGTAGTGACCCCCTTCCTGGTTCTCTATTGTGACACATCCCCTGCAGCAGCCGGCAGGAGAGGGAAGGGAGCACAGCACAGTGGGGAGAGGGGGGCAAGGGGAGCACACAGGGGCCCAGAGACAGCAGAACACAAGTGAACTGGATAGCAGGAGTGGCAGGGGCAGCATACAGAGGAACCAATCTCCTCCATTTTCCTCCTGCAGCTACAGGAGGAAAAAGGAGGACAGTCATTTCTCGACATGCTGCCCCCACCGCCCCTCCTATCCAGGTATACAGGGGAGCCACACAGGCCCCCTGGAGCATGGGGCCCAGGTTGCAATTGCAACCCCTACAACCCCTGTAGTTACGCCCCTGATCAGGTTGTAAGCAAAACTACACTGCTTTTTCACAATGTATGGTGCTAAAAGAAGGTTAATACAGCCAGCAGCGCATGCACATAACTTGATTTTCTTAAAGGATCCTTTAAAGCCCCAAACACAGTGTGCTATATAACTTAACACCCATTGCGTATGGATTCACTGGCCAATAGTGAGGTAGACAAGGAGGGTGTCATATAAAGTTATGACTTCCTAGATGACATTGGCAAAAGAAAACACCCCATGTTTTGGGGCTCCCAGAATGCTCTGCATTATCATTCTGGTAGCACAGTATGAGAAGTTAGAATACTTGAAATCATCACTATAAAATTGTGCTGGCCTATTTTCCTATTTTTATTCTTAGCTTACAAAACAGTATTGGTATTGCTTTATACAATATCCACCTGTTCTACAGAGCTGTGCAAAATGTTGATGTTTTATAAATATTCACAAGTAGTAGGAACAATACATTAAAATAAATAAAATTATAATAACTTTTGTTGCTTAAGAATTTATCTGAATGTCAATTTACTTTTGATCACAAACTTACATGCATAATACATTTTGTCTGACACCTACAAAACACAGTATATTATAAAAATTGTCTGTGCTTGATCTGCGATGAGTGCTTTGTTCAATTCGACAAAGTCCCATGGATTTCAAAGCCCCCTACTGAATTCTCTATGCAAATTAAAAGATGTCCCGTTAGGAGCTGGTGCAGCAGATGCTGATGCTCAATTCAAAGCATTCAATTTTAGCCGTACTCTGTAAATGCTAAAAGCACTAGTATAGCATTGAAAGCCTCTGTTCTCCAAAGAAATTTCAAGATTTTTTAAAATCTGTTTTCGAGCAGAGGAGGATTTAGAAAATAATGAGCCACAGTACTTAGTTGGCTTACACTAACAAATTTCCTATTATAAATACATGCTTGCATTTTACACAGGAATGGTACTGTGCAGCTTAATTTTTTTGGGTGGATCTAAACCCAAGCACAAAAATGTAATAGTTTATGAAGTGGGAGCTGTTTTCGATATTTTTTTCAGGCCTTTTCCCCTTTATTTCACCTGGCAATCCTGAAAATAATACACTTTCTGTCCCTGGGTGGCTACATTTACTCCTCCCGTGTACCTAGGGAACAGAGCCGCCATAGTTGCAACATAGTTGCCACCATACTTGGGAACTTTCCAAAGTCAATGATTCTGAGATTGGGGTGATGGGCATGGAAAGGGGAGGGGCTATTATGAGCGCACTGTAGATGGGAGCAACGGTCTTAAAAGGGCACACATAAGGTTCCACGGCCAATCATGGGGCTAACAGTGCTGGGGTTTGTTAGTGATAGGCCTGCAGGGAATTAATTTATTATAATATGATCCTGTAAACAAAAAGCGCTCACTTGACAATACAGACACAAAAAAATGTAACTCCTAATGGGAATACTTGAGCTACAAGCGAGCAACTGTTAGAATGTGTGGGCAACAAATGGGCAATGTGAAAATATGGGGTGTTAACAGAGACAGCGGTGACATTAAGAATGACATACTCTATATCGGGGGTGTCTAAACTATGGCCCTCCAGTTGTTCATGAACTACAATTCCCATCATGCCTAGTTATGTCTGTGAATGTCACAGATTTACAATGCCTCGTGGGATGTTTAGTTCTGCAACAGCTGGAGGGCTGTAGTTTGGACACCCCTGCTCTATATGAAGTGTGTTTCAAGAAGGATTGGTACAAAAGTAAAGCTGATTTATTCATAAAGGGATGAACCTAACACAACTGTATTATCATGAAAAGCCACATTAACTGTCCAAGTTTTACCTCTGTACTACAAACGTTCGATGTGAGCCCTGTTGGTGACACGACAAATTATTGCAGTTCACCATTGTTGTCATTCTCACTACAAGTTTTTGCTTTTGCACCATGACAACAGTGATAAACGGCCAATTGTTGAAAGTCCGAAGGCGTGTTGTAGTTCTATGTAAACAAGATGGTGACACCAAAAGAAGAGAGGGCTTTTTGTGTATTGGCATTTGCATGAAAGGGGTTGTTGCCATACAGGAAAGAATGTTTCACCAATATCCTTCTGGCCTCCACAATTGCCAGACCTAACACCCTTCTTTCACACAGGACCAAAACGACCTGAGATGATTTATCATAGAAGCAGTGGAATCAATATCTGGGAACATGCTGACACAAGTCTGAACAGAACTAAAGTACTGTCTCAACATCTGTTGTTTCACCAACAGGGTTCACACTGAACATTTGTAGTGTAGTGGTAAAACTTGGACAGTTAGGCTTCATGTACACTAGCCTACATTTACTGCGGCCACAGGAAAACACAAAATGTTGCAAAATTGCGGCAAAAAATGTAAAAATTTATTTTCTACACCTAATCTAGGTATATACGTTCAATGTCTTTTTCGTTCTGCCTGTAGGTGGCTACACTGGGCAACGTAGACTGGATTACTTGCCCTGGACATGGAGTACCTTTATTCATGTATACTTGAACAGATTTCTGTAATTGGACTCCATACCTGCACCTAGTTAAACTCTTCCTCTTCCATACCTGTGCACAGGCTGGAGACCTTGGTGGTGCTGATCTGCTCCTGTTGCTAGGGAAGATGGACCTGCTCATGCAGAGAGTGCCAACAACAACTGCTCCTGCAAGAGGCTATCCCACCTGCCACATATGCACACTCACAACCAGCTGCATTTAAAACCATCGTTCCCCCTGGTAACCACTTGTTTTCTGTACCACATTAACTCTTGTCCTGCTGTCTTTACACCCCAATGTGCTTTATTGGACCCATGCTGTAGACTATGTGTGCCAGTTACTTCCATTACACCCCTTGAGTAATTTCAAACCAGGCAAGGACTGTTTCAAAAGCTTTACTGGAAACTTTCAACTCTCTAACAGTCTTTTCCCTAAACTAATCCCTTACTCAGGCGTGTGGCTGCCCCAGCATACCTGCACAGGCAAAAGTCCATACAAAGCAAAGTCCACAGTGGCAGATCTCCAGAACTGGTGTCTTCAGGCAGGACTGCAGGTACCAGCAATCCCCCTTCTCTCTTCTCTGTAAGCAGCTGGAGATTACAGACTGTGGCTTGTCTATGTCTGTCAGGGATGTGCTGGCCATAGTGCTATTAATGCTCAAAGGTGGATGCAAATGCGCATGTGCAATCCCACAAGTGCCCATCGTGTCAGGCACACAAATATTCCGTGCCAAAAGACGTTAGCGCCAAGTGCCATATATAAGTGCAGCAGTTGGACTAAGGCTTTGCTGTCTGATCTGCAGCTGTACCTGTGCTCCTGAAACCTGATCCTGTTACTCCTGTGTTTGACTCAGCTTGCCTTTGACTCTGTTTAATCTTTTCCACCTTGACCTTGGCCTGTATCTGGACTTTGCTGTTGTCTTTTGCTCATCTGCCTAAACTCACGTTGCCTATCTCTGCCTGTACCCTGACTATTCTTTGCCTAATGTTTATGCCTGCATCTGATCATCTGTTACAAATCTGGCTTGTCTGACCAAGCACCCTGTGTCTTTTCTGCTCTGCATGCACCTGCCTGATCCCTGCTGCCTGCTGCCACCAGCCCGGAATCTGCTGGCCTGCCAACGCCTGTCGTTTTAACTTCTGGTCCACCTTGGTGGTATATCCACCACACGGAAGACGATCCAGGCAGCCATACACCACCACGCTCTCGTAGCCACTGTTACAATATCGGTGGTCCCTGAGCCTGGGGTTGTACGAGAGGCCTTCTCTCTGCACGTCAGGCTCAGCCGTCAGGTATGTGACAGTGTCCTTCCCTCCCATGCAGACTGGGACTGGGCAGAGTGCTCCCGTCCCCTCTTTTATTATCAACACAGGGATGGAGGCAGAGCGCAGCAAAAAGTGTGGGAAACCAGGTTAGGTGTTTACCTCTAAACTGGTGCAGCAGCAATCTCACTAACCAGCATCTCCAACTGCTTACAAGCCAGCAGGTTGAACTAAAAAAATAAAATAAAAACTGACAGATCTCTCCCGTAGACATGTGCAATTTGTTTCGGTCTGAATATAAATTCTGACTAATTGGTTATTCAGAGATTTGGAAGTAGTAAATTAGCACAGTGCCGAATAGCAAAAAATGGCCTGGTCATGAAGGGGGTAAAATCTTCCGGAACTTAAGTGGTTAAAATCAATATGCTAAAAGGAAAGAAAATGTTTCTGTAACTGCCTAAAATGTGTTAGCTGGTGTTAGTCACTTATGTAAACTCCAACTAAATCTACTATTCCATCTAAAACTACCCTCTCCATAAGTTCACAATGCACTGTTCAATGGTGGCTATGGTACTCCTTTTTAGATACAGTGGAGGAATGAGTGCAGACACCCTAAGATGGGAAGTGCGTTGCTAGCTGGATCACTAGGTGAAAGTAAAGAGAAAAGCTGAAAAAAGAAAACACCAAGGTTCAGTGTTGGGACCCTTACTTTTTAATATCTTTACAAATGATATAGGGTCTGGGATTAGAAGTAGCATTTCAGTCTTTGCAGATGACACCAAGCTTTGTAGTGGAATAACTTCCTTACAGGATGTCTCCAACTTACAAGCTGACCTCAATGCACTGTTTCATTGGGCAACTATGTGGCAAATGAGGTTTAATGTTGATAAATGTAAAGTTATGCACTTGGGGGCTAAGAATATGCATGCATCATACATACTAGGTGGAGTAGAACTGGGGGAATCCATAGCGGAGAAGGATCTGGGTGTTCTGGTAGATCATAAGCTTAATAATAGCATGCTATGCCAAGCTGCTGTTTCCAAAGCAAGCAAAGTAATTTCTTGTATTAACAGAGGCATGGACTCCAGAGAGCGAGATATAATTTTGCCCCTGTACAAATCATTAGTAAGACCTCATCTGGAATATGCAGTTCAGTTTTGGGCACCAGTTCTTAAAAAGGATATCGGGGAACTGGAGAAAATGCAGAGAAGGGAAACCAAACTGATAAGAGGCATGGAGGACCTCAGCTATGAGAAAAGATTAGAGGAACTGAATTTATTCTCTCTTGAGAAGAGGATATTAAGGGGGGATATGATCAATATGTATAAATATATAAGGGGTCCATATAGTGAACTTGGTGTTGAGTTGTTCACTTTAAAGTCAACACAGAGGACAAGGGGGCACGCTTTACGTCTAGAGGAAAACAGATTTCATCTCCAAATACGGAAAGGTTTCTTCACTGAAAGAGCTGTGAAAATGTAGAATAGACTCCCTCCAGAGGTGGTTCTGGCTAGCTCACTAAATTGCTTTAAAAAGGCCTGGATTATTTCCTAGGTGTACAAAATATAAATAGGTACTAACATTTTTTTTTTTTAGGTAAAGTGAATCCAGGGAATATCCGATTGCCTCTTGGTGGGGGATCAGGAAGGAAGTTTTTTCCCCTGCTGTAGCAAATTGGATCATGCTTTGCTGGGGTTTATTTTCGCCTTCCTCAGGATCAACAGCGGGTATAGGATTGTGTATATGAGATTATATGGTTTGGTTTTCAATACTGTTTTTTTTTTTTTTTTGGTTGAACTGGATGGACTTGTGTCTTTTTTCAACCTGACTGACTATGTAAAACATTACTAAGGTAGTATTACTTATGGGATATATGTAGTTGGTGAAGAGCTACTCTATTTTGGGAGAGAGAGACTTGGGCTCTCCTATGAGGGGAGTGGGCTTGCCCCTGGGGCAGGGGCGAGGAGTCAAGTAATTCCTCTGAAATCTGGAGCAAAGTAATAGGACTAGAGACTGTGTGCGTGCGTGCGTTCATTTCCTTCTAAAGAGCATTTTTTAGAATAGTAAATATTCTGAAATGTCAAAACTTGAACGGGTTGTTACTCTTTCTACTTAAAGGAGTTGTAAAGGCAGGAAGGTTTTTTTTTATCTTAATGCATTCTATGCATTAAGATAAAAAGCTTTCTATGTGTAGCAACCTCCCCAGTACCCCTTAATACTAACCTCTATGTCCAGCGATGTCCACGAGTTCTGCGGCCATCTGTGACTCTCCCTCCTGATTGGCTGGGTTACAGCCTCAGCGTAATTGGCTCCTACGGATGTCAATCAAAGTCAATGAGCCAATCAGGAGAGAGGGGGGCGGGGTCGAATGGCAGCTCCATGTCTGAATGGACACATAAAGCTGCAGCTCGGCTTGGGTGCCCCTATAGCAAGCTGCTTGCTGTGGGGGCATGTGATAGGAGGGAGGGGTCAGGCGCAGCAACGAGGGACCTGAGAAGAGGAGAATCCAGGCTGCTTTGGAGGTAAGTATAACATGTTTGTTATTTATTTAAAAGAAAAAAAAAAAACAAGACTTTACAATCACTTTAAAGGGGGCTGAAGATAAGTTAAATGTATCTTGTGTATCATGCTTAAAAGTGTTGATATGTCATGTGAGATATGGGCTGGTACAGAGATGGGAGTGATCTGGCTCTTCCCGGTGTCTGATAGTTACAGTTTGTGAGTGCTTCCTGGAAGACTGTGGCTGACTTGGGACAACTGGTCCCAGTGTCAGTGAAATTGACCTGGTAGGCTGAATACTTTGTGTATCAGTTGTGGATATTTTTAACTGATTCATGACAAATGTTCCCATACTTGTGCAACAATTTCTCTCACCCACAGGTGGTTAAGTGAGCTTTGATGTTGTGTATTTAAAGATGGCTGCCGAATATCCAATTGACCATGTGGTTGTGGGGGGAAGTGCAACCATATGTCGATGACCTCACTCAAAAAATGACCTGTGAGTGGTCAAGAGGAATGAGTACATTCTGTGAGTGGTCTCTGATATACAGGACTATAAAAAGAGTCCGTAGCATGAGGAATGGGCTGTTTTTGAAGCTGTGGAGGGACCAAGCATGCAGCCAGGATTTCTTATTGTCCTGTTCCTCCAGCTATCCAGTGTAAGCTTTTGCCATTCAACTACCAGAGCTAAGTATTATTTGATATTTTGGGATATTGGGAGTAGGAGTGTATGTTTAAGTTATGATATTTTGTGCAATGTTTATGGTAACATTTATGTGTAAGAAGCTTTGTGTATTTTGATGTCCAGTAAAGTTTTGTTTTATGCTTTTTATCAAATTTGCTCTTGGTGTGTCTGTTCATTTTAAATATTCACTAGATATTTCAGTGACTGTCCAGTATACCTTAAATTTAAATGTTGTCGTTCCCACATTTGCAATTGGCGTTGTTCGGCAGGATACTGCATGGTTACTAAATATAGAATATTTGGATAAAATATCGTGTTATATAGAGGGTGTATAAGTATTATTCATTGAATTGCTGCTAGAGTCAGCAGTTTAGTGAATAAGCCCTTAGCACAGTCACTTTGAGCCAGGACAATACATAAAGATTGTGATTGTTGTTTTAGCATTTGTGTTCCCCCTGAGAGTAGAGGTGTGCAGCCCTCATAAACATGTCTAACTATGCCCTAACAAAGGCCAAAGGTACTAAGCCTGTAAGAAAAAATTGAATTTTTGTAAAATCTTACCTGTAAAATTCCTTTCTCTGAGTCCTCCGACAGTCGCCGCCACCTCTAAGTCATCACTATTGGGTATTGACTTCCGCTCCGCAGGAGTAGCTAGGCATAAGACTTAGTCAAAAGAACAAAGACATTTGCATATACACATCCATGGGGGCTGTCCCACTGGTCAATACCCCCTGCAGTTGACACTCCCAACTCAGTTTGGTAGCATAGCAGTAAGTGTACAAGAAAAAAACCCAAAAAAGGGGCGGGGGTGGCGACTGTCGGAGGACTCAGAGAAAGGAGTTTTACAGGTAAGATTTCAAAAAAATTCAGTTTTCTCTTACGTCCTCCGACAGTCGCCGCCACCTCTAAGTCATCACTATTGGGATGTCCCAAAGCAGTGTAGACATGAGGGGTGGGAGACGCAACCGTAGAAAAGGCAACGCAGTACCCACATCAGAGAAAGGAACCTTACACGCACAGTAAGAGTACCTTCTGGGCAACAGAAAAGGCTCAACAGGAGCAACAGCCCAGGAAAGCAAATAATCCAGGGGATAAACATACCCAAACGTCAGGGACCCACAACAAAACAAGGGTCCCTCATGACACTGCCGCACTGAGAACTTTGCGGCCAAAGAAGGCATCAGCTGATGCTAGAACATCCACCTTAAAGAATTTTGAAAAGGTGTGCACTGACGACCAAGTCGCAGCCTTGCACACCTGGGCCACCGAGGCTCGATGCCAGTAGGCCCAGGACGCACTCAAAGATCTGGTAGAGTGCGCCTTAACAGGGAAGGGTGGAACCCGTTCCTTCAAAGCATATGCCTGTTCAATGGTCTGTCTGATCCATTTGGCAATGGTCGCTGCAGACGCAGCCATGCCCTTCCGAGGTCCCTCAGGAAGGACAAAGAGGGAATCCGTCTTCCGAAAGGACTCCTTAGACGACAGGTAAACCCTGATCGCCCTGACAACATCCAAGGAATGCAATGCAACCTCCTTGGGATGCTTAGGCTTCGTACAAAGCGAAGGCAGGACAATGTCCTCATTAAGGTGGAACTCAGAGACCACCTTAGGAAGAAAAGACGGGTGTGGTCACAAGACCACCTTATCCTTGTGAATTACCAAGTAAGGAGAGCGACAAGACAAAGCCGCCAGCTCCAATAATCTGCGAGCCGAAGTGATCGGCACTAAAAAGGCAACCTTCTTAGACAGCAGAGGCAACGAAATCTCCCGGATGTTCTCAAAGGGAGAACGCTGTAAAACGGACAGAACCAAGTTCAAGTCCCACGGAAGTAAAGGCTCCCTTCTGGGAGGAGCCAAATGTCTCACACCCTGAATGAAGGTGCAAATTAAAGAATTAGACGCCACAGGGCGTTGAAAAAGAATAGCCAGTGCAGACACCTGGCCCTTTATCGTGGCCAGCGCCAGGCGCTGGTCCACCCCCGACTGGAGGAAAGCCAACACTCTCAACACCGAGTACGAGTGAGGGGAGAACCCCCTGGACTCACACCAGGCGAAAAAGGCTTTCCAGGTACGGTAATAAATTTTACCAGAGGAAGTTTTCCTAGCCTTGATTAGGGTAGGAATGACCTCAGGGGAGAGACCCCTGTCTCTCAGGACCTGGGTCTCAACAGCCAGGCCGTTAAAGCCAGCGACTGTAAAGCAGGATGTTAGATCGGTCCCTGAGACAGCAGATCTTTCTGCATTGGCAGCCGCCAAGGAGGCGCCACTGCCAGGTGAACAACGTCGGCGTACCAGGACCGGCGTGGCCAGTCCACCGCTACCAGAATCACCAGATGCGGTTCCGAGGCTAACCTGCGAAGGAACCTGGACAACAACTGAATCGGAGGAAAGGCATACATCAGACGATACTGATACCAAGGGGCCACCAACGCATCCGAGGCGTCTGCCAGAGGATCGCACGTTCTTGCCACGAACCTTTCCACCTTGTGGTTTAGCCGAGAAGCGAACAGATCCACGTCCGGGGATCCCCACTTCGCACAAAGCATTTGGAAGACTTCCGGGTGTAGGGACCATTCCCCCTGGTCCAGGGTCTGGCGGCTCAGATAGTCGGCCTGCCAATTCTCCACACCAGGAATGTGAACTGCTGAGATTGCCGGGACATGAGTCTTGGCCCAAGACAGAATGTCGGTCACCTCCCGGGCCGCCCGGGCACTCCTGGTGCCCCCTTGGTGGTTGATGTAAGCCACCGCAGTAGCATTGTCCGTCTGTACCCGAACCGGACGGCCCCGAAGTCGATCCGACCACTGGAAGAGACAGAGTTTGATCGCTCTCAATTCCAATATGTTGATCGGAAGGGAGGATTCCTCCCCCGACCAAGTTCCCTGGGCAGATAGGTTGCCCAGGACTCCACCCCAGCCCGACAGGCTGGCATCCGTGGTAATCACTGTCCACAGCAATGGACGGAAGGACTTGCCTTCTGACACAGCCGAGGACTGAAGCCACCACAGAAGATCCATTCTGGTTTGGCGACTCAATGAGACACTCAGATCCAAAGACTGAGGTAGTCTGTCCCACCTGGCCAGGATCTCCGCTTGAAGAGACCGTGTGTGAAACTGGGCAAAGGGTATCGCCTCGAAGGCCGATACCATCAACCCTAGGGACCACATGCAGGTCCTGATGCAGGTCCTGAGTGACGAGGATGGCTTGTCCCTGAGGGACCTGATCTCCTCCTGTAAGGTCCGGAGCTTGTCCTCCGGCAAGAACACCTTTGCTTGAGCAGAGTCCAGAACCATTCCAAGATAGGGAAGACGAACCGAAGGAGACAAGGTCGACTTCTGTACGTTGATGGTCCATCCGAACTTCTGGAGCGTCTGTACCGTGGTGGACAGATCGCGCAGTAGGTCCTGGCGGACACTCGATCTTAAGAGGAGATCGTCCATATATCCCAAGACCGCAATGCCCTGAGCCCTCAGCAGACCTAGAACAGGTGCCAACAGCTTTGTAAAGACCCTTGGAGCCGAAGCGAGACCGAAAGGTAATGCCACAAACTGATAGTGGTCCTCCGCTATAGCGAACCGAAGGTACCTCTGGTGACCCTCGAAAATGGGGATGTGTAGGTATGCATCCTTCAGGTCTATAGAGGCCAGGAATTCCCCTGGACTCAGGGAGGCCACCACCGAACGGAGAGATTCCATACGGAACTTTCGAATGCGCACAAAGCGGTTCAGAGCTCTTTCAGGTCCAGAATAGGACGCACCTTGCCCTCCTTTCTGGGCACAGTGAACAGATTGGAATAAAACCCCAAAACCTGTCCCGATGGGGCACTGGGAAAATCACCCCCTGGGCAAGGAGGTCCTGCACCGCTTGATGCAGGTCCTGCAGGCGCCCTGGGGTCAAATGAAGATTTGAGGGAAAAAATCTGTCCGCCGGCCGGGAAAGGAATTAGATCTTGTACCCCGATCGAATGATTTCCTGAACCCACCTGTCCGGAATTCGCAGCAGCCAAGGTTGGAGGAAACCGCGCAAACGTCCCCCCACCCCTGAAACGGGTGAGGGCGCCCCTTCAGGCAGAGGCGGATTGACCCGCCATACCGGCATTGCCGGACTTCTGCTTGCCCGCCCAGGGCTTCTTCTGGCCACCTTGGCCCTTGAAGGGCTTGCCCTTGGTCTGATTCCGAAAGGCACGAAAGGACCCCTGGTTGGGTCGAGAAGCGGAACCCCGCTTGCCACTAAAGGACTTGTTCTTGGGGTTCTGGGGCAGCATGGTGCTCTTGCCCCCCGTGACGCCTTTTACCAAGGTATCCAACACCTCGCCAAAAAGGCGAGAACCAGCATAGGGAAAATCAGCAACTGTTTTCCGTGATGTCTGGTCAGCCGACCAGCTCTTCAGCCAGATCAGTCGACGGTTAAGCAAAGCGACACTAGATGGGCGTGCTACCAAAGGGGCCTCATTTAAGGCCGCATCACACAAATACATGACTCCTTGGTGAATTTGATCCACCATATCCAGACTGGCAGGTGGGACAGAATCAGACACGAGGTTGCTCCTAAGCACCTTAGTCCAATCAGCCACCGCCTGAGCCACCAAAACGGATGCGAAAACAGGTTTGAGCAAGGAACCCGCCACCTTGTAGGAATGGCGGGCCAGAGACTCCAACCTCCTGTCCGTGGGATCCCGAAAAACCGGGGTCTCCTCAGTAGGAATCAAGGTAGCCTTGTTCAAAACTGCCACAGTGTGATCCACCTGTGGAGACACACACCATCACGATTCCGTAGCCGGTGCAAAGGGATAAAGTAACTTAAACCCACTAGGTACCAGGAATGGACATTTTAAAGTGCGCCACAGTTCATTAACAGTGTAATGAAACTCAGCGGGGTAGGGAAATACCTGCGCCGACTTACGGTTCCTGTATGTCCCAAATGATGACACAATGCCCGGAGGACTGGGCTCATCCTCCAAATGTAGAGTTTCCTTAACAGAAACAATCAACTCATCCATGGTCGCGCGTTCTTCAGGCGACCCCGGGGGAGAAACATCAACCCCCCTCCACCTCCGCCTCCCCCTCAGACCCCAGTGGGTCTAAGGATGAGCGAGACCCTGAAAAGGGCATGCCCGCCGCAGCAGCCATATCACCATCTGAATCAGAGGAGAGAGATAATCTGGGCCTCTTCCTAGCAGCACGTTCAGCCATCAGCACCTCCATTTTGGACACTAAGGACGCCACTACAGCGGCCAAATCAGGTATAACAGGGGCCACAGCAGGACTGGGGTCCCCCGCCAGGGCTGGAGGAAATTTGCTATCCTGAAAATCCATTGCTCGAGGTGAAAATAACAGTGCAAGAAAAGGGTACTGTCCCTTTAAAACCGCTGCGGAGTGCACAGCCCACCGCTATATGTACAGTAACAAAAGACCCCCAATAGGAGAAGAAAACTGAGCCAGAAATGACAAAACAGAAGGTTATGGAAGAGACAGTCTGCAGAGCCCCACAGAGTGTTACCACCTAGATCGCTGTTTCAGAGGAAAAGGAAGTGAGGTCATGAGAGGCTGAACTATAAGCTGCAAATGACCCAGGGAAAATAGCTGCCCATAGAACTGAATGGGAGACTTTGGGAAAATGGCCTCCGACATGTGCATGGAACGATCGTTCTGCCACACGCAAGATAGCGCCGGATGGCGCCAAAACAGCATGTAAATCAGCCCACAGTGAAGCCAACATGCTTGCCCAAATTAAAGATGGCAGACTGCACGTTTTTTTCCCCGCTGCGGCCGCCACACACACAACGTCTGCACCCCCTAACACACACCGAAGTGACACAGGGGAAGGGGCCCCCACACAGATACACCGCAGCGCATGTATAGAGAAGACCCCCACAGGGATCGCAATAGGGAGCCCCACACCGGCACAGACATGGGGGACACACAGCAACACAGGACTGCCACCCCAGACAGAGGCCCCACACAGAAGTACTTACCTGTACCAGAGAGCGTGGGGTGCCTCTCAGAACGGAAGGCAGCTGTCCTCAACTGACAGGGAATGCCGTTTGCCAAGGACATTACACTGCATATCGCAGATTTGTCCAGTGAGGTAGCCACCTCACAGCTGCATCCCTGCTGCGAGCAGGGATGGGTCGTTCATAATGCCAGGACGAACCATGGCTGAATGCTCGATGGCGGGCTGGGGGTCCCTCTGACCCTCTGCCCTGGAAAACCAGGGCGGTCAGTCCGATTCCCAGCTCCGCATGAATCCATCTTCATCCGAAGAGTTGACTAAAACTAAAGCTGACAAAAGAAACAGCTAGTATAACAAGAAAAAAAAAAAACTGACATTTTTGAAAGAAAATCAAATAAAAAAGATCAGAAGGCTGAGACCGGAGCCCCAGCACAGGGAAAGCCTAACTACTCCTGACGCTAGGCAGAAACAAACTGAGTTGGGAGTGTCAACTGCAGGGGGTATTGACCAGTGGGACAGCCCCCATGGGTGTGTATATGCAAATGTCTTTGTTCTTTTGACTAAGTCTTATGCCTAGCTACTCCTGCATTGGTATTGGAAGTCAATACCCAATAATGATGACTTAGAGGTGGCGGCGACTGTCGGAGGATGTAAGAGAAAGTAGGATATGTGGCACTGTTACTTCCCATAAGTGGGAAGCTGAGGATCTGATAAGCTATGGCTGAGTTGAGTCAGATGAAAGTAAGGCAAGGCCTATGGTCTTCAGAACAAACATGTGGACTGATTTACTTAAGGTGGGGGTCCCTGGAAAGGAAATAGATGGGAATCCTACACCAGCTTTGTTGAAAAGGTGGATACAAGTGGTTGGGACTGGTAGATTCAGCAATAATGTGTTTTTGCTGTCATAAAATGGGGCATTTTGCTACATACTGCCATGCTGTGAAGATTGGTCAACAGCAGGCTAGTGTCCACAGGACAGCACGGAGAGACATGCAAGTTTATTTGTTTTGTTGGTAGGCAATGCCTTTCCGTGAAAGTGTTACAAGGCAACAGTGGGCACCCTACAGCAGTTTTGCAGTTAAAAATGGGGAGATTGAGAAATGTGAGCAGTGAGCTATGTTTTTTGCCACAGGTGGAAGGAACATATAATCTGCTTTGTCTCTTACTCTTTTAAGGTACTGAGCATTGAGAGGTGGAGCAGGCAGAGCAGATGACCAAGCCAGATGGGATGGCGCAGACCAGAAGATTGGATGAGAGCCTGAGGAAGATGTGGAGGATTTCCTGATGGTGGCTGAATTGGAGTGGACTTTCATCTGAGCATTTCCTTATGACCAGGAGGAGGACAAGGGACCTTTATTATTTGGGATTTTCTTTTCACAGACTGCCAAGGACATTGTTAACCTTGCTTAAATTAATGTTGCAGCTTCCAGCGACTTTGTCTGATTGCCCAGATCATACGGGAGTCGAAAGGGAGAAAGGCTTTAAGAGCTATTGAGTATTCTATAAAATCAAGAGTTGGAATGTGTTGATATAGATATTTGATGATTTTATAGCAAATGTTTTTGCCAGTTAGATTCTCTGTTAAGAAGCAGGTGGTTTAGTTAGCCTTTCCCTGTATGATGGCTATATGAGTCTACTTTGAAACTGTGGCCATTACTTAGTGATCCTTTCATATTGGGACCCTGTTGATCATACTTACCTGATTTGCAGTCTCCGGCAGAGGTTTTGAGGCTTCCTATGCGTTGTTGATCTGTAATTGGGGATCACATTCATCTGGTAAGGGGCTTAATGGTAGTGGTGGGCACACGTGTATGGTGCACTTCCCAGTTTCCTCACGTGGCTCATTACTTGGTGGAATTCCTGTGAGAAGAACTATCTCAATTTTTACAAGATTTTAGTTTACATTTGTTTTTTTATATATACAGTATCTCACAAAAGTGAGTACACCCCTCACATTTCCTACAATGTAAAGTAGTGAGTGTACAGCTTGCATAACAGTGTAAATTTGCTGTTCCCTCAAAATAACTCAACACACAGCCATTAATGTCTAAATCGCTGGTAACAAAAGGGAGTACACCCCTAAGTTAAACTGTCCAAATTGGGCCTAAAGTGTTAATATTTTGTGTGGCCACCATTATTTGCCAGTACTGCCTTAACCCTCTTTGGCATGGAGTTCACCAGAGCTTCACAGGTTGCCACTGGAGTCCTCTTCCACGCCTCTATGATGACATCACGGAGCTGGTGGATCTTAGAGACCTTGCACTCCTCCACCTTCCATTTGAGGATGCCCCACAGATGCTCCATAGGATTTAGGTCTGGAGACATGCTTAGCGAGGCCATCACCTTTACCCTCAGTTTCTTTAGCAAGGCAGAGGTCCTCTTGGAGGTGTGTTTGGGGTCGTTATCATGTTGGAATACCGCCCTGTGGCCCAGTCCCTGAGGGGAGGAGATCATGCTCTACTTCTATATGTCACAGTACAAGTTGACATTCATGGCTCCCTCAATGAACTGTGAACCCAGGTCTGGCAGCACTCATGCAGCCCCAGACCATGACACTTCCACCACCATGCTTGAATGTAGGCAAGACACACTTGTCTTTCTACTTCTTACCTGGTTGCTGCCACACACGCTTGACACGATCTGAACCAAATAAGTTTATCTTGGTCTCATCAGACCACAGGACATGGTTCCAGTAATCTATGTCCTTAGTCTGCTTGTCTTCAGCAAACTGTTTGCAGGCTTTCTTGTGCATCATCTTTAGAAGAGGCTTCCTTCTGGGGTAACAGCCATGCAGACCAATTTGATGTAGTGTGTGGTGTATGGTCTGTGCACGGAGAGGCTGACCTCCCAGCCGTTCAACCTGCAGTAATGTTGGCAGCATTCATACGTCTATTCACAAAGACAACCTCTAGATATAACACTGAGCACGTGCACTCAACCGCTTTGGTCGACCATAGCAAGGCCTGTTCTGAGTGGAACCTATCCAGTTCAACCACTGTATGGTCTTAGCCACTGTGCTGCAGCTCAGTTTCAGGGTCATGACAATCTTCTTATAGCCTAGGCCATCTTTATGTAGAGCAAAAATTATTTTTTCAGATCCTCAGAGAGTTCTTTGCCATGAGGTGTCATGTTGAACTTCCACGGAACAGTATGAGAGAGATAGAGAGAGTGATAACACCAAATTTAACACACCTGCTCCCCATTCACACCTGAGACCTTGTAACACTAAGGAGTCACATGACACTGGGGGGTGGAAAATGGCTAATTGGGCCCAATTTGGATATTTTCACTTAGGGGTGTACTCACTTTTGTTGCTAGCGGTTTAGACATTAATGG
Source organism: Pelophylax lessonae (assembly GCF_965119305.1). Lineage (NCBI taxonomy): Eukaryota > Metazoa > Chordata > Amphibia > Anura > Ranidae > Pelophylax > Pelophylax lessonae. The sequence goes on along the minus strand of NC_138768.1, from coordinate 252,551,387 downwards.
CTGTGTGTTAAGTTATTTTGAGGGGACAGAAAATTTAGTCTTACAAGCTGTACACTCACTACTTTACATTGTAGCAAAGTGTCATTTCTTCAGTGTTGTCACAGGAAAATATATAATAAAATATTTATAGAAATGTGAGGGGTGTACTCACTTTTGTGAGATACTGTATATGGCCTGGCTATTTTTGAACCAATCACATTTATGAATTTTTTCAATGGTTGTTTGTTTAATGTATACACACATATATCACTGATAACCACGTTGAGTTTATCATAAAAGGCGCACTATTCTTTGTGTATATGAACTTTATTCATAGACCTGACAAAGAGAAAAGCAGACTTTTATTTATCACAATGACAATACTCAAATATTCACCCTAAATGAGAGTTGCCTACTATCTGGTCCATCTCTTCTCCGTAAAAAAGCACCTTAGGCGGATGCTTAATAATGGCGAATCCATCAAAGTACAGAGACTTGTTCATCCAGTCATACTTTGGCCCAGAACAGCAAACGTTAAAGCTCTCTATGGATTTGTCCTATCCCATTAAATAGCACAGAGAAATACCATAATGCATCATTGTGGCTTTAGATGTGCTTTTCATATTTATACATTGTGTTGATGTATTCTGTAGCTCATCGCCACAGGCAGAGAGAGCGGTGTTGCAACAAGCGTAAGGCTCTTTTAATAGACTCCTCTTGTCACGGTAACTGTAGCAGGTTTTCTGATGTATTTTCTTAATGGACAAAGTAGGAATAATATCAGATGTGGGTATTCACTGTAAGGCTTTGGGTACATTGGACAAAATCCTTTTACTTCTTCTGTTTATAAAAAAAAAAAAGTCTGCATTTTCTCCATTTTACTCTCTAATAAAGTACACCAGTCACTTTGAAAAACTGTTTAAAGTAAACCTGTACGAGCAAATCACGGGTTCTTTTCAAGTTAATTTTTTTTTCGTTTCAAAATTTTTTTTTAAGATTTTCACAAAGGGTAAAGAAATAATTTCAACAGATATTTCAAACATTACACAATTTCCACAATATAGAATGCACATAAAAAAAAAAAAATTAGCATTATAACCAATCAAAGAAAGAATAGAAGGTGTATAACACCCAGCTCCACATTAGCACAGTGCTATTCCCTTTAAAAATTACCATATTTATCACATATCCAAGACACATAACTACAGGCTTGTTAACTTTTTTTTTAGAATGTTTTTTTTCTTTTATGGTCTTATTTAATAAGGTTATGTGCCAGGTGGATTAAAACTCAGAACTGTTCTTTCCACGATTTGACTTGAGTAAACTTTCATATGATGGGTGAGCTATTAATGTTATTCTGCAAACATTGCAGCTGTTACAATAATCAGAAACTTCAATCCCTGTTATTTTTTGGCAAACATTCAGCTGCGGTTAGGTCCATAGCATCAAGTCTAAAAGCCCTACCAAGCTTTCATGGTGTTTCCTTCTTTTTGGTTCAAGCAGTACGCCTTGGTATGGGAACTGTTGGGACTAAGAAGGAAATACACAAAAGCTTTTCCTGAAAATTCAACCATTAGTAAAAAAAAAAAAAGAAAAAAAGCACCATAGACAGTACTAAGTTGTTTTGCAGGTACTTTTACAACTGATGAATCAAATAAAATTAAGTAAAGGCACTGAATGAATCTAACTCAAGGAAAATGTATAATTTAGATGTCAGTATTTCTTGTTAATAGTAACTATGAAATAAGGGCAAGACATATTTCAGTGGGCACAGTGACACAACTTTGTGCGGTTAGTACAGCCAAAGTGCATAGAGATCTCATTTATACTATATGGGCAACATACTCTAGCCCAGGGCTTGACACACCCCATTTGCTAGATTGCAATGAGGACTAGAAACTGTGTACTATTGCCTGGACTTGTCAGCCCATTCACTGCTGGGGTTGCTGGCTGCAGCGCTCTGAGTGTGTCTCTCTGATGCAGCCCAGAGCCTGCGCTGACAGTTCCCCCCTCCCCCGCACAGAAGGGAGAGGAGAGAAAGAGCTGATCAGCTTCTCCTCCTCCCGCTCTCTCCTCCTGTGTCGTGCACATGGGACCCCATCAGGGCTGGTCGGATTGCGGCTTTAGCAGAGAGCACAGACGGACCTAGCTACATACTGTATATCCTGGAGGGGGCAAAAGTAAGGGACCGATCTTCACAATCTGTCTTTCCTTGCAAACCTTATCTGTGCTATAGCTTTCCGACTTTGTTTCACCCACCCCCCGTTATCTACAATATGGACTCTCTTGAAATTAACCCTCTGTGTCCTTGGATGCTAGGGGAGGACTATGCTCATATACTCCGCTTCATTTAAGTGCTGCTGGTTAACTTTATACCTTAACATCTGCAGGCTGTTATTTCTGTTATAAATGGCATTTAACACCTTTTCACCTGCTTGTATATGTGGTTAACCCTTTATAGCTACCTGGGACTATATGGCTAATGCTGCCTTCTGACATAAGAAGAAAAGTGTAACTTCTGATTATAGATCAGTCTGCACTTTATTGTCCATCCTGCTGACTACATTTAAGAATGACGGATATTTCTTTTTTTTTTTATGTGTCTATTTAACTATATATGTCTCTATTCAGACTGAACAGCACAGTTTGCTGATTAGGCCAATGAATTTTCCCTGCCTCTTTATGATCTATCCCATCTTTGCTGTGCCTGCCCGATCAGCCTCATCCATACTCCACCCCATAGGTGTGTGCAACCTATTGCATTAGGGCAGTGTTTCTCAACTCTGGTCCTCAGGGAACACTAACAGGCCAGATCTTAATTATTACCTTGGGGAGATGCAGACTACAATACTGCAATCACTGAGCAGCAAAATATATCAGTTTTCTTGCAAACCCAGGCCTGTTAGTATGCCCTGAGGACCGGAGTTGAGAAACACGGCATTAGGGTGTACACACCAAAGTTTAAAGCTGTGGCGAATGGTGGGTGTAGCCAAATAGCAATTATAGTGGGAGTGGCCTAAAGGGAAGTAGTTAAATAAAACAAAAGTCTACCTGTAACCAAAAATATACATTTGGTCCTCCTCCCAGTAGAGCACTTTCATGTTGATGCGGTATGATTTTTCCCGCACCATCTTATGTGTATTAGCGGTTTTCGTGTGGGTTAGCTGTGAATTGCCATAGATTTCTATTATGCCCCATGGTTTTAGTGTGGTTTTTTTGAAACCAAAAACTGAAAGCATGGTTTTGGTGCACTTTCAGAAAGCACATCGAACCTGTGGGACAAAATAGAAGCCTATGGCAAACCGCAGCTAACCCATACGAAAACCACGGGTACACTGCGCTGCGTTAGTCTGAAATCAAAGTTGGCTGTTTATTACCACTGACCTCTGAACTCTCTGTTAATTACTACTGATCCTGGAACTCTGCTCCATTTACTACTGACTTCTGAGTCACTTCTGAGCTCTGCGTCACTTACTACAAAGTTTAGGGTCAGTGTTAAGTGAGGCAGAGTGTACAGGTTAGTACTAAGTGAGGCAGAGTTCAGAGGTCAGTACTAAGTGAAGCAGAGTTCAGAGGTCATTACTAAGAGAGGCAAAGGCAAAGTTCAGAGGTCAGTACTAAGTGAGGGAGAGTTCAGAGGTCAGTACTAAGTGAGGGAGAGTTCAGAGGTCAGTACTAAATGAGGCAGAGTTCAGAGGTCAGTACTAAGAGAGGCAGCGTTCAGAGGTCAGTACTAAGTGAGGCAAAGTTAAAAAGGTCAATACTAAAAAAAAAAATATAATATATATTTTTTTTTATTTCCAAAAAATAAAAATAAATAAAAAGGTCAATACTAAGTGAGGTAGAGGCCAGGGGTCAATACTGAGTGAGGCAGAAGTCACCAGAAGCTGCTATATTGCTTACTTTGTGATCCCTCCCTCTCTCCTGGTGTGGCTTCCCTCCTTCCATCTCACTCCGGGCTCCGGGACCTGCCTGCTGTGCCTGCTGGGACTTGTGGTTCCTTTACAACCTTTTCAGCACTTTATATACTTAATATTGTGTTATACACATTTGTTGGACACTTTTGAGTATTTATTCACCAATTGCTTATGGACTAATTTTTTGTACCACAGATGTGGGTTTGCACTATTTTATGATTTGGTATTTTATTCATTTATTTAATTATAAATTAATTCTTTGTGGATATCTTTGTTAGCGCTACACGTATTTTATTATTATTGTTTTAGGGATTTTTGTCTATGAATCTCATGTGTGCTGCTTCCACGTAAATCAAAATGTATTATTTACTTGATTTTTCACGTATTAGCACGAAAAATTTCTTACTTATACACACAGCCATTAATGTCTAAACCGCTGGTAATAAAAGTGAGTACACCCCTAAGTGAAAATGTCCAAATTGGGCCCAATTAGCCATTCCCCCCCCCCCCCCCCCCGTGTAATGTGATTTAGTGTTACAAGGTCTTAGGTGTGAATGGGGAACATGTATGTTAAATTTGGTGTTATTGCTCTCACTCTCTCATACTGGTCACTGGAAGTTCAACATGGTACCTCATGGCAAAGAAGTCTCTGATGATCTGAAAAAGAATTGTTGCTCTACATAAAGATGGCCTAGGCTATAAGAAGATTGCCAAGACCCAAGACCCTGAAACTGAGCTGCAGCACGGTGGCCAAGACCATACAGCGGTTTAGCAGGACAGGTGCCACTCAGAACATGGTCGCTCAAAGACACATGCACATGCACAGCGTCATATTCAGAGGTTGTCTTTGGGAAATAGACGTATGAGTGCTGCCAGCATTGCTGCAGAGGTTGAAGGGGTGTGGGGTCAGCCTGTCAGTGCTCAGACCATACGCCGCACACTGTATCAAATTGGTCTGCATGGCTGTCATCCCAGAAGGAAGAATCTTCTAAAGATGATGCACAAAAAAGCCCACAAACACTTTGCTGAAGACAAGCAGACTAAGGACATGGATTACTGGAACCATGTCCTGTGGTCTGATGAGACCAAGATAAACGTTTTTTGTTAAGATGGTGTGAAGCGCGTGTGGCAGCAATCAGGTGAGGAGTACAACGACAAGTGTGTCTTGCCTACAGTCAAGCATGGTCCTGGGAGTGTCATGGTCTGGGGCTGCATGAGTGCTGCTGGCACAGGGAAGCTACAGTTCATTGAGGGAACCATGAATGCCAACATGTACTGTGGCATACTGAAGCAAAGCATGATCCCCTCCCTTCAGAGACTGGGCTGCAGGGCAGTATTCCAACATGATAACGACCTCCAAGATGACCACTGCCTTGCTAAAAAAAAGCTGAGGGTAAAGGTGATGGACGGCCAAGCATGTCTCCAGACCTAAACCCTATTGAGCATCTGTGGGGCATCCTCAAATGAAAGGTGGAGGTCACTAACATCCACCAGTTACGTGATGTTGTCATGGAGGAGTGGAAGAGGACTCCAGAGGCAACTTGTGAAGCTCTGGTGAACTCCATGCCCAAGAGGGTTAAGGCAGTGTTGGAAAATAATGGTGGCCACACAAAATATTGACACTTTGGGCTCAATTTGGACATTTTCACTTAGGTGTGTACCCACATTTTTTGCCAGCGGTTTAGACATTATTGGCTGTAGGTTGAGTTATTTTGAGGGGACAGCAAATTTACACTGGTGCATGCGCTCTGAAGGAACGGCCGCTGGTGCCGTTCCTTCAGAGTCCCCCCGTGCCGTGACCGTCGGCTCCCGCGCGCGTGCGCGGGAGTGACGTCACCGCGGCTCTGGCCAATCAGATGGCCGGATGCCGCGATCCCGGAAGACGGGCGACTGAACATGTCGCCCGTCATAGAGGTGAGTGGACGGCATGGGGGGGGCTCGTTCTAAGGTAAGTATTGCATAATGAGCTAGTATGCGATGCATACTAGCTCATTATGTGTTTCTCTTTCAGGGTGAAAACGAAGAAAAAAAAAATTGAGTTTACAACCTCTTTAAATAAAAACTGGATCCTTACTTTTTTAGCTGGCTCCTAGATTCAAAGCAAATTTGTCAAGCCCTGCTCTAGCCCCTGAAGGAGTCAGCCAAGGTTTCATTGTTATCAAAGCAAGAAGGATGTACTGATGCATGTGTATAGGGATCCTAATAGGGTGCAGCTGCCAAGCATTTTGATAACTTAATTAAACGTTTGCAAACAAAATTCATTTTTACTAGGTAATATAAAAAGATCACCACAATGTAGGAGAATTAAAAGGGAAAAAAAATACTTACTTACAAATTATGTTGGCTCTTAATCAAAGGAACTAATAGTTGCCTTTGATCCTTTTTAAATAAAGCCCCAAACATAGGACAAAACCACTATAATTGTTTCTTCTAAAGCACAATAAATATTCTAGTCAAGAATGAAAAATAAGTCTTAACAAAATCCAATTAGGTGCTCCTACAACAACATCAATAGCCAGGTAGGAAAAGAACACAAAAAAAAACTACCAGGCTGTGTACCTCTATAAAATTGCGCACTTTGAAAAACAGCTCAGAAGGAGCCTATTGTTTTAAATATAATTAAATCAGTGACTTACTTTTCTACTTTCTGTCAATAACACACCATACAGAGACTGCTAGAGAGGCTGGCTTCTAATGTCAATCTAATGAGGTCCTGTTTTAATATTTGTAGGAATATTCAACACACTGTCAACTTGCTGTTTCAGAAAACCCTTGGAAGCTGCCAATCGTTACACAGCATTGATATTATATATAACCTACTATACCAAAATGGTATCTTATTAAGTTGGTAACTTAATCACAAGATATTGAAAAGTTCAAAGCTGTACAGCATCTGTTTTTTTTTTGTTTATTTGTTTTGAAAAATAAAGAAATAATTAATTTCATTTTCTCTGGTTAAGAAATTTGTTTTTTTTTTTTTCCCTTGAATTCTGCAAAATACATTTCTTCAAATTGATACTTGTAGGTGTTCTCTGTTTTAGGCCCCGTTCACACAGGGGCGATCCGACTTGGGGGGGCGACCTCGCAGCGGCCGGCACGGATTTCATATCATTGAAGTCTATGACGGTCGCTCTGGGTCGCCCCAAAGAAGCTCCGGACCCTTTTTCTAAGTCGGAGCGACTTGTGTCCCTCCTATTAGAATGGGTCCGCAGCTTCCCTATGGAAGGCGACCTACGGCGACCTGTGAGGCGACCAGGTCGCCTGACAGGTCGCCTTAGTGTGAACGGGGACTCAGACTTTCACATTTATAATGTTGACACTACAGTTTTCAGAATAATATTAACCCCTTAATGACCAGGCCATATTTTGCGATTCGGCACTGAGTTATAATGATTGCGTTTGTTCAGACCTACAGAGTATACTACTTATAATCATTTGGTCCAATATTTTAACCTCTTCTGGACCGGAAGATTTTCCCCCATTTTGCAATTCGGCACTGCGTTACTTTAACCACTTAAGCCCCGGAGGATTTGGCTGCTCAATGACCAGGCCCTATTTTGCGATTCGGCACTGCATGATTTTAACGGACAATTGCACGGTCCTGCAACGCTGTACCCAAATGAAATTGACGTTCTGTTTTTCCTACAAACAGAGCTTTCTTTTGGTGGTATTTGATCACCTGTGCGATTTTTATTTTTTGCGCCATAAACAAAAAAAGTGCGACAATTTTGAAAAAATAACAATAATTTTTACATTTTTTTATATGAAATTCTCAAACAAAAAAAATGTAAAAATCTAAATATTTTAACATTTTAGGCCAATTTGTTTTCTGCTACATATTTTTGGTAAAAAAAAATTGCAATAAGCGTATTACATTTTTGACACTTTTGGGGGGACTAGTGACATTACTACAGTAATCAGTGCTAAAAATATGCACTGTTACTGTAATAATGACACTGGCAGGGAAGGGGTTAACATTGTGGGTGATCAAGGGGTAAATGTGAGCCTAGGGGAGTGATTCTAACTGTGGGGGGGGGGGGGGGGTGTCGCTTGTGAAATGATCATAGAGACCTGTGATTCTATATCCTATGTTTACAACAGCTGACCCCCCTTCTCTCTCAGTGGGGAGCGATCGCAGGTGTCAGGCGGCAATCTGAGCAGCCTGCCCCGTGCATCGGCTTCCCCGCTGCCAAATGGGGGCAGGAGCCTGCCGCCGCCGGCGCGCGCTCACCCCCTAGCTGCAGGCGCGCGACCGACGTAGGTCTACATCAGTTTGCGCAGGAGGACTGCACTCCGCAGTAAAAAGGCGGCGGGCAGTCCAAAAGAGGTTAAAGCTGAACTCCAACCTAACCATCTGTTTTGAATAGTTGTACAGGCTACTTTTCTATACTGAAATTGCTTGTGTTAATTTCACCACACACTGCCAGCTTCTCACAATCTTCTTTATAAGTGGCATTCAGACAGAGTTTACCTCATTTCCTGGCTGGAAAATATCCAGAATCACCCAGCCTTGACTCTTCCTGGCCCATCCATTTCAATTACTGGATCTCAGTTCTTCCAATTAAGGATGCTTATTACATTGGAGGGTTACAGTTTTACTAAACCCACAACAGTAAAATCAGTCTGTATATGCAGTAAGCATGCTTGTTATACTCACTGTGGAACCTAAGGGGTTAATCCTTTGCATTGTGTAAAAAGGCTGTTTGATCCTGTCTTCTCTGATCCTCCGCTTCTTTTACTGACTCCATTATATTTTCTGATATATACCAAGCCAGGGGACAGGCTGCACATGCTCAGTTTGGTGTTTATTGCTAAAGATTTTTTTGTTTTTTTTCTTGGGATAGTGCTTGTGATCAGCACAGGGCCAATCAACACTGTCCAGACAGAGGGTCAGGAGTTTTGCATTCTCATAGGACAATCGTGGGAGAATGAAAACTCCTCCTACAAGTTTTAACCACACAGTCACAAGACTGCTCTAACTGCTGATGATAAAAGGTATTTAGCAGTTTATATTTACTAAAATAATTGCATTTATGTTCTATGTACCGAGGGAGACCAGATATAGTGAATGCAGGGTCCTGGGTTAGTAACACTTTAAAGGAAGTCTATGGTCACAATAAACACTTTCATTTTGTAACATCAGCATTGTAAAAGTAATACAATCAATAGTTAAACAAAAACAAAAAATATTCCCAGCTCAACTCACCAGCCAGCTCGCTACCAACCAAATAACCCTGTCTAACAGTTTGCGTTAAAAACAGGAGTTTAGTTAGAACACATTTACAAATAAATGTGTAAGCTGCGGAGGCCTCGACAAGGCACCCCAATTTTTTTCCACAGTCCTAACTCTATATATTTTGGAGAGCCTCCATAGTAGAAGCACATGCATTAAAATGGAGGGGCCCACCCCTCCTTAAAGGCACGGGGGTGCACTGGAAACCCAGATTATAGCACAATGGCAGCAAAAGTGTTTAGTGCGTCCCCTCACCAGTATTCCAACAGTACAAACAAACGGCCACTGCCCCCACCTATAAATGGCCTTTGCAGAAAGAAGCAAATGGAAGGGCAACGCATGTAAAACAAAACCAAAGACAATTCCCAGCTCAACTCACCAGCCAGCCTGCTACCAACCGAATTAACCTGTCAAACAGTTTGTGTTAAAACAGGGTTTAGTGAAGCACATGCATTATAATGGATAGGCAGAGGGCAGGTGAGACTGGAAGGAGCCCACCCCTCCTTAAAGGCACAGGGGAATACTGGACACCCAGTATATAGCACAATGGCAGCAATAAAATCAATAGTTACTTTGGACAATCCAGTTTATTTTACTTGAAAAATCTATTTTCATGTGTGATTTCTGCCTGTCTGCTGGCCATCTCTTTCCACAATTTCCTGGATTTCCTGCATGCTTTGCAGCTTCTCCTCTGCTGTTTAATTTAAATTTCTAAGGACTACATATCCCATGGTACCTTGCTATCTGCAAGCAGGGATTCCTGTACTAACTCCGCCTCCTGAAACTCCTCCCCTCAGCAGCTCTGTAGTTCAGAAGGCAGGCTCTGTGAAATGTGAGACACAGCACTGCCTACTCACAGGGCATGGCGAATATGTGTCACAGAATAACAGGAAGTAACCATGCGGGGGATCTTTACAAAATAAGTCTATAAACTTCAAGTTTGTTTAGGATAATAGGAGTAAGTAGGGAATAATTAAAATACAATGTGGAAATGAATACAGGCATACCCCGTTTTAAGTACACTCGCTTTACGTACACTCGCAAGTACAGACACAGCCTGGTCAGCTTGGCATGGCACTACTGCCGGTTTTTAACATTGGCATCTATTGGAAATCTTGGTCAGCTTGACATGGCACTGCTCCCAAACCATAAGTCACAGGGATACCAAACTTAGGGAGCACCGAGAGGGGACCCAGGACTACAACATATCCTATTTGTGGCCGGCCAGCTTGCCTAGGTAATCTACCATGTCATAGTCCTGGATCCCCTTAACATGCTCCCCAAGCTTGGTGTCCTCGTCACTTATGGTTTGGGAGCAGTGCCATGTCAAGCTGACCAATATTTCCTATGGAGCTAGTGTATTTACATGCATTGAGAAATGAAAAAAGGTATTGCTTCACTTTAAGTACATTTTTGTTCTACATACATTCTCTGGTCCCATTGTGTACTTAAAAGTGGGGTATGCCTGTATATGATTTAAGACATTCAAGATACATAGATAAACTTTAACTGGGGCAGTCTGCATGCAAATGTATAATTTTTAGGAATGTCAGCTCCTCCAGACTGATATCCACCCATCAAGGCATTTTGAAACTTACATTATTCCCCGAAAGCAGGTGCTTACAGTGTGTCTGTGTGTATTATAAGCCCTGCTTCCCCTGCAAAATCCCATTGTTGTTAATGTCAGTTCTGTGGTTGCACCAAGCAGTTAGTTAGGCTGCCCATGGGAGAAGCGGTTAAGCCAGGTTCTGCATTCTCCTGATCTTTCTCCCTGTGCTCTTAACCACTTGCCGACCAGCCGCTGCGGCAGGTGGGTAGGTTCCCGCGAATCGCCGTACCTGTACCACTCGCTAGCGGGGAAGCTGATGCACCTGCGATTGCTCCCTGTGAAGAGAGAACAGCGGTCTGCTGTTGTAAACACAGCAGACTGTTGTTCTCTTAGGAATCAATGCAGAGCTCCTGTGTTCCTCCTATTTAGGAAAACAGGTCCCTGTATTGATTCCATAAGCTCACCCCCCCCACAGTTAGAAAACACCCCCTAGGCTCACATTTAACCCTTTGCTCACCCCAGGGCTAACCCCTTCCCTGCCAGTGTCTTTATTACAGTACCAGTGCATATTTTTAGCACTTATTACGGTAGTAATGTCACCGATCCCCCCCCCAAAGTGTCAAAAATGTCAGTTAGGGGTCCAATCTGTCCGCCGCAATGTCGCAGTCCCGCTAAAAATCGCTGATCACCGCCATTACTAGTAAAATACATAAATAAATAAAAATGACATAAATCTCTCCCCTAGTTTGTAAATGCGATAACTTTTGCACAAACCAATCAAAATACGCTTATTGGGGTTTTTTAAACCAAAAATATGTAGCAGAATACAAATTGGCCTAAAAGGATGAAAAAAATTTGATTTTTAAAAACAATATTTTGGGAATGTTATATAGCAGAAAGTAAATATATTGTTTTTTTTTCCTCAGAATTTTTTGTTTATAGCACAATAAATAAAAATCACACAGGTGATCAAATACCACCAAAAGAAAGCTCTATTGGTGGGAAAAAAAGGACATAAATTTTATTTGGGCACAGAGCCGCACGACTGCTCAATTGTTCGTTAAAGTAACGTAGTGCTGAGTCGCAAAAAATGGCCTGGTCATATAAGGGGAAAATCTTCTGGTCCAGAAGTAGTTAATAAAAAGGGACAGGGCTCTACTCAGAGCCCAGAGCAGTGGCCTGCATTGGAAGGAGAGGAGAGGCGCAGCAGCAAGATGTAACCATTAGTAACATTCTGACCACCTTTAGGGAGATCTCCATGGAACCAGGACTCTTCCACACTATGGACACTTACATTAGAAGGTATGCATTGGGCAACCTATGTTCATAAATCCTGACTTTTTGAGATGGGATTGAGGGACACCTATTATCAAAAGAATGTAGGTATAGGACACACCCCCTGTCACCCCCCCTTAAAGGAGAATTATACAAAAAAAAATAGTTAACACTGCAAGTGCTTTTTTTTTTTTTGTTTACCATTATTAATCCTTTACATTAGCTTTTGAAATTTACAAATGCAGCAATTTAGAAATCGGATGAAAAATTTAGCACTTGTGAAACACTTTTTGAAAGATAAATAGAGCAATTTATATACAACTATATAGATCAGACCAAAATGAGGGACAAATGAGGAGGAAAGAGGGACAGAGGGACATTGTTCCTAATCAGGGACAGTCCTGCAAAATCAGGGACAGTTGAGAGCTATGTATGTTTAGTTAGTTAGGGAAAGAGGTCACCTGAAGAAGTCACATGATCGTGACGTAATGCGTAGAGAGTGAGCAGAGGCAGACGCGGACTGGAAGTGACAAACGCGGAAGTACATCCCGGTATCCATTTGTGTTTTTACTGCAGTTTACAAGTTATTTCATTGTGAATGTTACTCTTTCTTAAATAAAGTGTATTATTAGCAACTTACTACACTATGGAAACGAAAAGGTTCAACAATCCAAAATGTGCAAAAAGTCCACAAGTGTAAAGAAATTATATTCATTCAAACTTCTGTGATAAAAAACGAAAATTGGTGAAGAGTCCAATATCTAATCAATAAAGTGATGAATAAATGGATAGTCCCTCCACCTTGTGAAATGCCTCCTTACCCGGCGGAAATATAGTAAGTGCCTTAAAATATACTCTTGTACTTGTGATGAACGGATATCAATGTAAACACCTCCACTCGTGCACTGATCCACCGGTGCAAAAACAATGCAAGCCTCTTACCAAACAAAGAAGAAAAACCAGCCTTTCAATCAACGGTTGAAAACTGCAGATGCTCTTCCTATTCCCTTCAGTTGAGGTAGATGGCTATCGGCTCACACGGTGAATCGGCAGTATATATAAAAAAATATAGGAAGCCGTCATTGCGTCACTCGGAGTCCGCGCTGCAGCCGGACACGGGTCATATCAGAGATCCTCTGCATTTTGAATATACTTATCATGCCCGAACCATCTGTAACCATGTAAGTGCAATACTTTTTATTGAATATAATTTCTTTACACTTGTGGACATTTTGCACATTTTGGATTGTTGAACCTTTTCGTTTAACCATATATTGTTAAAATATTTTGATTTGGTATCATCACTTATGAGTTTTATATCCCTAACGCCACATATAATTTTGTTATAATGGTGGTTTATACATCACAGTTGAGTGTTTTATAACGTGATTTTATAACACATACACCATATTCCTCACATTGAAAAGCGCACCATTCACATTTAAACATATCATTTTCACATATTCTGGTAGCAGCCTTTCACACATCAGCGCACCCTTCTTTTTAACAAATTTACAATACACATATCTGGGTAGCGACAGAATAATATGGATGTCTTTGAATATAACAGTACTCGTAAGTTGATAGTGGAAGACATCTTTGATAAAACATTAACAGATCCCACTGACTTACGAGGAATTTTCATGAGATTGAAAAATATCATGGTAGCAGAGCTACGTGCATCCTGGGACATAGTATTCCTTGAAAAATAGGTCCAAGACAAAATGGTACCTAGGAGTTTGAGGTGGAATATTTCCCCCGATCAAGGTGATCAGGACGTCCTGGAATGGTTCCAATTTTTTAATGGGGCTGGCATGAGCCTCTTGAATTTCCTCATAGATAAAAGGAGGAAAAAGGTTATAAAATTAAATAAAGAAATTTTAGAAATAAAAGAAAAGCTCTCTCCTTTTTTACAAGAAGAGGCTTATAAAATATATAATCAAGAACTTCGGGAAATTTTAGCTATTGAAGAAGAAGAGCAAAAAGTGAAAAAAAGAAAAAAGTATTTTAGAGATTTAGAAGATTATCGGGCAGGTAAAGTCTTCAAATGGCAACTAAATATGGTTGAAATAGAAGAAAACCCAGGAGAGATAGAAAACGCCTCGGGTGATAATACCTCTGGAAAAAATACGGTCCCTATGGGTTTTAGAGAAACTAAAGGGATAATCAGAAAAGAACCCGATAATCAGGAACCAACAACATCAAAGAACATCTTGGAACCAAAAAAGCATAATCATTCTCAAAAATTTAAACCCCTTAAAGAGAACACGTCTAATAATAAGGGGAAGAAGAAAACAGAAAAGAAAGGAGATAGATCACGTCCTTGTGGACAAGAACCTTACAGAAAGGAGCAAGAATATGGACATTATTCCAGAGAAAGACAATATAGACGCTCCAGATCCCCTAGACGTGTTCCAATGGACTACATGGGAAATTATTCAGACTCTCCACATACCCCAAGGTTTTATCCTCAGTATTTGAAGAGAATATGCCTTCAGACAGCAGCAGTCTGAGCATATGAGCTATCTGTGGTTGATGCCAAATTCTTAAAAATTGTTAGAACATGGAAGGTTGGGAAGCAAGGATTTTGTTGGCACTCGAAGTGATTAAAATGTCATATATTTAAATTCACATAAAAACAAAAAGAGAAAAGGAAAACGGACATATTATATATCTATGTATAAAAGTGTGGCTTGCGAACAAGCTCACAGTCATGTACAGATTATACAGCAGTTCTTGAATGTTCAATTTCATACACAGGTAGGAAAATATTATACAAATCCTTAAAGGAATGAAGATGTTATAGCACCAGGAGAGTCCTGCCGGCGGCTTGCCGAGGGAACAATGACCATCATCCTCTATCCCCTCTGGGTTAAGAAATGCTTCTTTATTTAACCCTCCGGGTTTACAAAGTCAACAAGTAACTATTTTTAGAGATCTTGTACTTAAAGAATTAGGGGATAAACATGTGGAGAACAAACCGCAAACCGATTTGAACAAAGGTATTAAAACGTTGTGTGAAAACAAAAACCTTATAGTGAGACCAGCCGACAAAGGTGGAGGGATCGTGTTGCTCCATAAAAACGATTATCTACAAGAAATGGACAACCTTTTATCGGACAACAAAACATATGAAATTTTGAAGAAAGATCCCACCACAATATTTAAAAAGAAACTGGAGAAATTAGTTGAAGAAGGTCACAACAAGGGAATTCTGAATAAGAAAGAAAAAGAATTTTTGGTTCCTTTATGAACCAGAATGCCTACTATCTACTATCTTCCAAAAATTCATAAGAGTCTAACTAGACCATCAGGAAGGCCCATTGTGAGTGGGATCGACTCAGTCACTTCGAGAATTGGAAAATATGTAGATTACTTTTTACAGCCACTAGTACAGGAAACTCCTGCATACCTCAAAGACACATCACAGTGCATTAAAGAAATGACACAACTAGAAATTCCAGGTGAAGTGTTGCTTGTTACAGCAGATGTGACATAATTATACACTGTGATACCACATGATATGGGGTATGAAGCTGTGAGTAGTTTTTTAGATGCCAACTATGAAATCCCTTTTAGCCAAAAAAGATTAATTCTGGATTTGCTCACCTTTGGGATGGAGCATAATTATTTTTACTATAACCAGAAGTTTTATCTACAACGGATGGGTGTTGCAATGGGGGCTAAATTTGCCCCAAGTTTAGCCAACTTGTTCACGGCATTGTGGGAAGATCGCAATATTTTCACCAATAGAGCCAAGGAATTGGTGATATGGAGAAGATATATTGATGACACTTTACTAATTTGGCAAGGGGATGAAGTATCACTTGAGAGATATATGAGAGACTTAAACTGTAATGACTGGGGAATAAGGTTCTCATATGAATACAGTAAAAGTTACATCAACTTTCTAGATTTAACCATCTATAGAAAAGGCTCTAGTTTTGCAACTCATTCTTACTTTAAGCCCACTGATAAAAAAGGCTTCATTGCCTTGGATAGTTGTCATCACCCCACATGGCTGAACTCTGTGCCCAAAGGTCAATTTAGAAGAATAGGATAAATTGCTGCGCTAACTGAAATTCAAAACATCAATATAATAACATCAAAATGTATGGATAATAAAATCATTCGGAAAGCAGCCACACAGAATCTGGAATAAAAACAGATCAAAGATAGATGTAAAAAACAATGTAGCGCTAATCCTCAGCACAAACTCTCAGAATGACTGAGCATAAACAGTCCATAGAAAGTCCCAATTAGTCAGATGAATAATAATGCAGGTCCGTGATACCAACACCAAACACCCAGTTCACACTGTCCCTTACTGGATGGAGATGATCCCCATGACAGAGATCCCAAATGCCAAACAGACTCTGTAAAGACCCAGGATGGTATTCCTCCTATCCCGCAATCTCCAGGCAAGTGATCAAAGGTGGGTATAGAATAAAAAACAGGGCAGTATCATAGCGCAGACCATTAAGTTTATTCACACCAAAATAAAAGGGATTAAAAACACTTACAAAAGTAGAGTAAAATCGAGCATATCAATCAAAAGACGATTCACTCCAGCATGTTCCACTAGTCCCGCTAGTTTCCCCACACTTGTGCTCTTTTCATATGTATACGTCCCTCTGCTGTGGTGGAAGATGGGACTTGTAGTCTTCTATTCACAGATCTGTGTGACTTGATCTATAAATGGATGATGCAGCTATTTCCTCAGAGACCAGGATGAGTAATTTGCATCTGAATTCATTCTGAGAGTTTGTGCTGAGGATTAGCGCTACATTGTCAATTTAGAAGAATCCGAAGAAATTGTACTGATGATAAAGATTTTCAAAATCAAACTTCAGTGTTAAAACAAAGATTCTTGGAAAAAGGATATGATCCAGGCACATTGGACCAAGAAATATAGGAAATCAGACAAGTTAAACAATCTGTTTTGATAGAACCAGTGAAGAAAAGGGATCTAAAGGGGATTCAGTCTCACTCTGAATTCGCCTTTACCACCAAATTTTCCACCAGTTACAAATGGCTGAACCATGTATTCCGCAAATACTAGGGGGGTGTTGCAGGGAGATTAAATTCTAGGACCAGCAATACCCGAACAACCTAAAATCATTTTTAAAAAAGGTACAAATATAAAAAATTTGATAGCTCAAAACCCAGTTGAAAAACCAACAATTACAAGAATTTTTCCAGACATGAAAGGATTCTATCCCTGTGGAAACTGCAGAATTTGCAAGGAAGCACACACTGTAAGAACTAAGAAATTTTCATCTAGTATTAAAGGCAAAGAATATCCTATCAAAGAATTCATTTCTTGTCACACAAAAGGAGTTATTTATTTGTTACAGTGTGAATGTAACAAACAATACGTGGGAAGAACTATACATACCACTAGTGTGCGAGTAGGAGAACACTTAGCCAATATTTATAAAGGCTTCCCTGGACATAGTGTATCTCAACACTATGCAAAATGTCACCAAAAGAATCTCAAGAAAATGAAAATTATTGCTATAGAAAAACATATCCCACATTGGAGAGGGAGCAATTTAAAAAGAACAATTTCCAGAAGAGAAACATTTTGGATTTTCGAATTGAAATGCTCTCGGCCTCGAGGACACAACATAGAATGGGACATTAATTCCCACATTACCAATAGCTAAATTATCTTTCCCGATATCTCTTTGTATATTTATTTCAACCTCTATTCAACATATTTTAATACATGTTTTATACCTTTTATACAATTTAAATATTTTAAATAATGAAAAGATTAAATTTTATGTATATATATATATATGTATTTTCAAGCCCAAAATAGTAATGGTAAAAAGTTCTATTAATATAAAGGTTTTAACTTATATATATATATATATATATAGATCATTATCACTGGGAGAGGTGCTCACATATAATATACATACAGGAAACCATAGAACGGGCATCACTAAATGGCGGCCCGCGCTGCTGCTCCATCAGGACCGCCGCCATCAGCTGCTGGATTTCTTCCCTGTCTCTGCTGCTGTCATTAGCAGAGCAGGGCGGATGGCCGGAGGTGGGACTGAGACTGGGGGCGGGACCGGCATTGAATGGAGGGAAGCAGCTGCCTGAATTAGCATTTCAGGCTAGAGGTGATTGGCTGCTGGGAGGCGGAAGGTGATTGGCTGCTGGGAGGCGGGAGGTGATTGGCTGCTGGGAGGCGGAAGGTGATTGGCTGCTGGGAGGCGGAAGGTGATTGGCTGGTAGGCACACAGTCGGCTGCCTCTATGCATGCAGAGCTGCTGTTCCTCTGTCTTCCTCGAGATTGTCCCGCCTCCTGCTCTTCACTCTGTGTAAGGTAAGGAGAGTGAAGGGAGGGCAGGGCTGTGAAGTTTTGAAGGATGATTGGGGAGCAGAGATCATGTAGAGGGGGGGGGGGTAGTGTGGGGATTCATGTAAAGGGGAGCAATGCTGTGGGGGTGATATGTTAAGAGGTTAGTGGTGTGTGTTGATGTAAAGGGGGGCAGTGCTATGGGGGTGTGTGTTAACAGGGCAGTGCTGTGTATGTGTGTGAGGGTGATGCAAAGGGGCAGTTCTCTGGGGGTGATATAAGGGGGCAGTGGTGTGTGTGTGTGTGGGGGGGGGGGGGCGCTATGTAAAGAGAGACAGTGCTGTGAGGGGGATATGTAAGAGGGACAGTGCTGATGGGGGGATATATGAAGGGGGCAGTGCTGTGTGGGGAGGTGAAGGGGGCAGTGCTGTGGGGGGGGGATAATAGGGGGGCAGTGCTGTGGGGGGAGGTAAAGGGGGCAGTGCTGTGGGGGGGTATATGAATGGGGCAGTGCTGCAGGAGTGATATGTGAAGGGAGGCAGTGCTGTGGGTTGGGAGTTATGAAAGGGGCAGCGCTTTGGGGGGTGATGATGTGAAGGGGACAGTGGTGTGTGTGTGTGTGTGTGGGGGGACGGTGGTGATGTGAAGGGGGACAGTGCTGTGAGTGGTGATGTGAAGGGGGATAAGCAGCTGCACAGAAAACGTGCAGGGGTACAATTGACCCTTAAATGCAATGAAATACAAGGTGCGGTTTCCCACACATGGAAATTGCATGGTACATATGCACCATGCAGTTTCCATGCCACAGCATTCTTAAAAAGGTGCCAGGGCCTTTTCCCAGCAGAAAACGCAGACACAACAGCCCATTCAAATGAATGGGCAGTCGTGCCTGTACACCAGGGCTGTGATGTAAAGAATCAGAGTCATCACGCAAAAATGCAATCTGGACCTCTGCTGGAAGAAAATTTTACTAATCGGACCTCCATGAATTTTAATTCAATACCCCTGCCATAGAAGAATCTTTCTTCCGGTGTCATAAGAAATACATTTCAAACAATAGCTTTTAAAACACAAAATGGTTCCTTTATGAACAATTCTTAATCATTTAAGCATTTTATTTTATTCTTAAATTAAATTTGTAATGGTTTAATATAAAATAGCAGGTAATGGCTTTTATATATGTGAGTCGCAGCATTAAAGAATCACTTCCGGTTTCGGGACATTCTTTGCAGACACCGGAAGGCTCAGCTCCTTCTTTCCTGTATAAATAGGCGGAAATTACGGCGCGCGCCTATCTCCCATTCTCAGTCGAAGCCCTATTGGAGGAAACGTGTCAGAAGGGAGGCGTGCCGTCATTGCGTCACTCGGAGTCCGCGCTGCAGCCGGACACGGGTCATATCAGAGATCCTCTGCATTTTGAATATACTTATCATGCCCGAACCATCTGTAACCATGTAAGTGCAATCCTTTTTATTGAATAAAATTATTTGAAAAAAAAAGGAAAAAAAAAAGAAGGGGGGGCGTGCCGTCATTGCATCACTCGGAGTCTGCGCTGCAGCCGGACACGGGTCATATCAGAGATACTCTGCATTTTGAATATACTTATCATGCCCGAACCATCTGTAACCATGTAAGTGCAATCCTTTTTACTGAATAAAATTATTTGAGGTAATGCACTATCAGCTTCCTATATTTTTTTATATATACTGCCGATTCACCGTGTGAGCCGATAGCCATCTACCTCAACTGAAGGGAATAGGAAGAGCATCTGCAGTTTTCAACCGTTGATTGAAAGGCTGGTTTTTCTTCTTTGTTTGGTAAGAGGCTTGCATTGTTTTTGCACCGGTGGATCAGTGCACGAGTGGAGGTGTTTACATTGATATCTGTTCATCACAACTACAAGAGTATATTTTAAGGCACTTACTTTATTTCCGCCAGGTAAGGAGGCATTTCACAAGGTGGAGGGACTATACATTTATTCATCACTTTATTGATTAGATATTGGACTCTTCACTAATTTTCGTATTTTATCACAGAAGTTTGAAGGAATATAATTTCTTTACACTTGTGGACTTATTGCACATTTTGGATTGTTGAACCTTTTCGTTTAACCATATATTGTTAAAATATTTTGATTTGGTATCATCACTTATGAGTTTTATATTCCTAACGCCACATATAATTTTGTTATAATGGTGGTTTATACATCACAGTTGAGTGTTTTATAACGTGATTTTATAACACATACACATATTCCTCACATTGAAAAGCGCACCATTCACATTTAAACATATAATTTTTACATATTCTGCTAGCAGCCTTTCACACATCAGCGCACCCTTCTTTTTAACAAATTTACACTATGGAAAGCTTTCTTCCATTTTCCCAAACATGAGCGGGTTGCTGCATGATAGACAGAAGTTTTAAAGGATCCTGACTGTATTCACTACTGGAACCTGAGAGACTAACCAGGAGATGACCTTAAAGTAAACCCTCACATATGCCCAGTGAAGTGAACAGCCTCAGAGGATACACAGAGAGGAAAAAAATCTCCCTACATAAGTTTTATTTGTATATCTGCGGTGTTCAGCTTTCTAGACTCTTTAGAACGTCCTTCCTGTTTCAGCAGTGGGAGGGGAGTCTGGGCATACACTGTGTGTGAGCTGATTGGAGGAATGACACCCCCCCCTCCACATAGGCAGAGGAATGAAGAAACTTGCAGAGCTGTGCTGTGAATAGACCAGCCCTCTGCTTATCTACCTCTAAGTCCCTTTCCCCACACAAATTTCCAGCTGCTTTTATCTCCTGTGTCGGAGAACTTGTCGAAAGTTATCATGCTGATAACAGAGGAATGGAGCAGCAGAAAGACACAGGACTTATGGCTTTGGAGAGAGAGAGAGAGAGAGAGAGAGAGAGAGAGAGAGAGAGAGAGATAAACACTACAGATATATTTGCCCAGGTAAAGTTTTTCTGAATGGGGTTTACATCCACTTTAAGCTGATGTTATCTTGGTGGATTGAGATATTGATGCATGTATACATCAATCTGGAGGTGAGAGTTCTGTGAGCACAGAGGTGGAACAAGTTGGTTATCCTTAAAGGCTCAGGAGCAATGGACTTGGTGCTGGGTATTACTCTAACAAGGAAGAAGGCATTTATTCACAGTGACTGTGCATTTTGGAAGTCACGAGAGAGACTTTTATACACTTTGTTATTTTTTGCACATGATTGTGATGTCACAATTTATATGACATTATAATGATTGACCTATATACTACTTCTAATCATTTGGTCCAATCATTTGGTCCAATATGTTAATTTTTGTATATCGCACTTACTGTATATATTTTATTACTTTAAATTCACACCAGTGTTTTGTTTATTTAAGAGTAGCTGGGACAGCGCAGCAACAGTTTATTTTCTAGCTAGCATAAAGTCACATTCATTTATCACCACACCACAATTAGGCTTGTAGCGTCACAATTTAATTTAATTTCAGGGTCTCATGTATAGCGAGGAAGTGGTTTGCTGCTTCCCTCCCAAGTGGTTGGTGCCCCAGCAAGCGGGACTGCATCCATGCGGCAGAGACCTTAGGGACCTAGCGTAGGTATGGAAGAAGTTAACCAAGTAGGATGTGCACGCAGGAGGTTCGCATGGTGTCATGGCGGAACCTGTATTTTATCACTTTTAGTGAGGTGATAGGAGAGCTGGACTGGTGGAAGGGGACATTGCTCTGTTTTTTCTCCTTCAAAATGTCACATTCCAAGCACAGTGTACGTATCATAGGACAGTGTACGGCTCACTTCTAATCTCGGGTACCGCATTAATATTTAATTCACATGAAATAGTCCTACCTGGTCCTTGGCATTACCGAGTGTGCACCCTGAAGGGTGAGAGGCCCCGAGTGCTACATTGCTTTGGTAAAAATAACCCAAATCAGTATATGTTTTTTGGTCTGTAGGAAAGTTATAGATTCCACAAACTATGGTATATAGATTTAAAAATCAGTTAGTCCTGATGTATCATTTTTTGAGGTCCTAAAATGCCAGGACAGTCATAATTACACCAAAATGGTCCCTTTTTAGAACGTAGACAGTCCAAGGTTTTTAGTAAGAGGCATCTTAGTTTTTTTAAATTGTAATTTTTTGTCACCATTTTTGGAAAATGAAGAAATTAAATAAAATGTTTAATTTTCTAATTTTTCACATTTTTTATAATTTATTTTTTTACATACTGTCATCAGAGCAGTACATCATCACCATATGACTGGTGTGGTAGTGATCAGGGACACTGACTGCTGATGGTATGTAAAAGAAAAAAAAAAATATATATATATATATATATTTTTTTTTTTAATTCTTAAACGTTTTTTTCTATTTTTACAGTTTTTTTATTAATTGTATTAAATATTAATATTAATGTAATATTAATATTTAATATTAATTTTATTTTTTTTACATACTGTGCCCAAAACAGTACCGTGTGACTATAGTCATACTGTACTACTCTGGGGAAATGGTCTGGATTTTTTTTTTTTTTTTAAACACTATGATTGCTTATAACAGCCATGCAGGAGATTGTACAATCAGATTGTACAGTGTGTGGTCACCTTAAAAGAATAAGTAGGAAAGTGGATGGAAAGAAAACAAGACATGTGTAGCACCACCCCCGCAGGAGCTGCTGATTAGATTATTGGGTCTACATCCTGCCTAACAACCCACAGAATTGGCTCGAACCCAAACTAGGCACAACTGACCCAGAATATGACTGGAATACCAAATGGCTACAGGAGAACACAATTTATAATACAACAAATAATAATGACTTGTTACCTTTCTACAGCTGCAGTCCTTCTGGGTGACACAATGGGACAACACACAGGATTGCGTTAGATTGAAGATGAATTTACTATGTATCAGAATGAAACAAGTGTGATACAATGAAATATGGCTCTTTAAGGGATTACGTGTACCATCTTAGAAAAATAAAAATACTCCCACATTCATATATAATAAATGCTAGACACAGTACCAGACAGGTAGGCCTATCTGAGTTCCCACACACAGTTCTTTTCTTCGCTAGCAACGATGGTGCACGGTTTTTGTACTCCACATCGGGGATGGATGATCAAGAGAGAGAATGGCAGTGAACAGTTAATAGTCACTGCGGGGTGTCTGTGCAGTTTGGCGGTAAAACTTCTGTGGGAGATGTAGGCCTCAGACGGCTCTTATACAGGTACGGATGTTTTCCTATGAATCTCCTGGGGCGGTATACTGGGCCACCGGGGTTTAATGCCTTCTGTTAGGCTCCATTCACACCTGGGCGTTTTTGAGCGTTTTTCAGCTTCAAAAACGCTAAGAAAAAAACGTTCCAAAACGCCCAACAAGTAAAACCCCATTCATTTAAATGGCCCCTGTTCACATCTGAGCGTTTTAACGCCTGAAGCAAAACGCCTGTAGCTGAAAAAAGTACATGAGCTTTTTTTTGGGCTCATTACCAGCGTTTTTGATAGATGTCAATGCCTGCCTCCAAAAACGCCAGAAAAAAACGCCAGAAAATTGCGGTAAAATCACGGTAAAAAACTCACGAAAACGCTACGCTCAAGTGTGAATGCAGCCTAATACTAAGGCTATCACTGATTAAAATTACTTCTTCGGTAGATAAAGTCAGTTTTTTGGCAGGTGCCCTCTCACCAGCCAAGCGACGTCCCAGGAACTCTCTTCCATTGTCTCAGTCTCTGATCTGCGGAATACGCCACCTAGATGCGGATGGTGAGCGATTCCAATCTCTGTAAAGCATCGACTGGGCCTCCCAGAAGGTTCTTTTACTAAGGGTGGAAAACTCTCACTTAGTAACTTCGGGCCCGGGCTTCAGGCCTAGTCAACTGCTTTAGGCCACAGCGCTGAGATCTTGCTTGTCCAGGATATCAATTCCAAGAGAACAAACCTGGCTCCTCCCTTCCTTTATCAGGCTTCCCCCAGCAGGCTGTGCGGTGGGGCAATGCACCCTGGTACTCCAAGGGAACTGTGGATAATGTCGTTTATTTAATAAATTCCCTGACAGGAAATCACAGAACAGCTGCAATGTGGCATTTTGGCCACTAGATGGAGCCGAGTTTCTACAAAAGGTCATACAGTCTTCTTATGCACAATGTAAAGGGGGGAAACCCCGCTACACATGGTATAGTAATGAGGGAGTCCCTGTTGATGTCCCCTTTTTCTCAAAATACATTTTTTGTGGATACATTGACCCATTTCACTTATTTTTTCATTAAATTCATTTTCCTGGTTCACTTGGTATTGTCCCCTCATTAGTATATATTTTCTTTGGGCATTCACTCCTACTTTATTTCTTCCCCTTGTCACATTTATCCCTTTTATTCTGTTTAGTGCACTCCTAAGAAGTATTATCTTCTGTGCATGGTTTTCTCTATCTATCTATCTATCTATCTATCTATCTATCTATCTATCTATCTATCTATCTATCTATCTATCTATCTATCTATCTATCTATCTATCTATCTATCTATCTATC
This sequence comes from Pelophylax lessonae, assembly GCF_965119305.1. Classification (NCBI taxonomy): domain Eukaryota; kingdom Metazoa; phylum Chordata; class Amphibia; order Anura; family Ranidae; genus Pelophylax; species Pelophylax lessonae. The sequence goes on along the minus strand of NC_138768.1, from coordinate 252,526,585 downwards.
TATCTATCTATCTATCTATCTATCTATCTATCTAATCTATCTTTGTTATATTATATTATATTTTTAATGGGTGTCTGCCCTATACCACTTTCATTCCCCTACACATTGTTTCTTTTTTTGTGCACCCTTTGGGGATACTTTATTTCCGGTATTTTGGTTAATGTGCACATCCCCATTGGTTAAAAAATTATTTAATATCATTTTTTTTTTTCCAGTTTGGAGACTCTACTGGACTTTTTCCCATACAACTCTGGGACCGGCTAGGGACTGGCTATATAATTCCCTCCCACAACTCATTGTCATTTTCAGTTTCGGCCAAGTGCATCCAGAACTTTCGGTTTTCGGTTTCCACTTGGTTCACCTCTAATTATAACACTTCAAGAACTTCCCTAGAAAGCTCTTCTAATCACTTATTTCAAAATTCTTACAGTCATTGTCTATTACATTTTCCTCAATAAATGCTCTTTTTCTCCTTGGCTTCTTGTCCCCTTTCCTGTTGGGGTACTTGATGAGTCCTGGAACAGTACTACAGTGTGGTGAGGGTGAGAAGTCCCACTGAAAGGCACACAGACATATCAGAGCATGTCAGAGAGAGTATGTGAGAACAAATCATTATTTTCATATTCCTCTACACTGCTTTTGATGAGATTACTGTTGTACAAGGGGTGCAACATACACAATGCCTTCTTTGAAACCAATGGGGATTTTCACAAGAGTTCCAAGTGCTTGGTGAAGCAGTGAAGTTTCTGATACCGCCATTACTCAAATCCTAGATTCCCACCATAGATGACATGTTTACTGATGTACCTGCACCCTATTAGCACAAAGCCTAATCCCTTCTGACCAAATCAAACCTTTTTTTAGCTAGAGCGTCAATCCAAAGATCCAGATTAGGGATGTGAGCTGTCATTGCTTTCATGGGAGGTGGAAAACTCATGTGATAAACTCATTCCCACTAGGGTTGGGCAAACGGTTCAGCTCGAGCATGAGTTTGGGCCTAACATTTGCCTGTTTGGCTGTTTGGTGAACACCCCAATTTGCAGGGTGTTTGACACGCCGAACACCCTGCAATGCACTGTGCTCTGTACAGTGCATTCTGTGCAGTGTAAGCTGCTTTTTAAGGAGCAAGAGTCATCAGCTGTAAATGGGTTTCCCCACTGACAACTCAATAAAAAAAAAAAATCCCGGGTTAAAAAAAAAAAAACTGCATTGGGTCCTCCCTTGGGCTTGGTATAGATTTTAGGGGGAACCCCATGCCAACATTTAAAAAAAAACAGCCTGGCAGGTCAGGAAAGAGGGGGGGGGGGGATGAGCGAGTGCTCCCCCCTCCTGACCCTTACCAGGCCACATTCCCTCAACATGGGGGATGGGTGCTTTGGGGCAGGGGGGCTCTGGCCCTTCCACCCCAAAGCACCTTTTCTGATGTTGATGGGGTCAAGGGTCTCTTCCTGACAACCCTGAGCTGTGGTTGTCGGGGTCTTTAACAACATGGCCCCCTCCCTATGTGAATGGGTAGGGGTACATTATACCCCTACCCATTCACCAAAAAAGCATAAAAAAATTAATAAAAACAGGAGACAAGTTTTTGACAACTACTTTACTAAAAAAACAAAAAAAAAGTATCCCCCCAATGTAAATCCGTCGTCAATAATGCCGCCTGCCACACCACCGACCCGACAAAAAAGAAAACATTTCCAGCCTTCTGGGCTGACCACAGGCCAAATGCCACCTCTGTTGGCCCCGCCCCCTTGTAACGTCACGGACTGGTGCGCACTGGCCCAGTGACATTACAAGGGGACGGGGCTACCAGGTGACATGATAGCCATGTCCTTACCTATACAAGAACTGTACATGCGGAGGAGGCATTTTTTCTTTGATTTTTTTCGGGCCAGCAGGGCAGGGTCGGCGGGCGGCGAGATTGATGATGGATTTACATTGGGTTTTTGTCTTTTATGATAAAGGATTTGTCAAAAACTTGTCTCCTGTGTTTATTTTTATTTTTACACTTTATTGGTGAATGGGAAGGAGTACAATGTACCCCATACCCATTCACATGGAGGGGGGGCGCAAAGAGTCTGGTATGGTATGGACAGGGGCGGGGGGCCCACCATGTCGTTTTTACTTTCATATTTTAAAAGCTGGGTGCTGGCTAGTTACTGCGAGTCCTTTTAAATGTTGTTTGACTTTGATTTACTTTTTTTTCTTTAGAATGTGATTTTTTGCTGCAGTAAGTTATATACACAGTACAGATGCACCACTTTATAGGCAGACTAAGGGAACCCCCAGGCACTATAATAAAAATAATTTTTCATTTTTATTGTAGCACTTTAAGCATAATTAAATGTACTGCTCTTGAAAAAACTATTGCTTTAATTTTTTTTTTTTTGCATTGATATATGTTCCCCAGGACAGTACCCAGACCCCCATACCCCTTTTATGGCCAATTACTTCTATATAAGCCTTCAAAATGGGCACTTTTGATTTTTCCTGTTCGGCTCCCATCTACTTCACTGGGGTTCGCGGTTCAGGTTAGAACATTTCCCCTGTTCGGTAGTTCTGCTGCGAACCAAACAGGGGGTCATTCAGCCCATGTCTAATTCCAACCACATCAATTAACCTCCCTGGCGGGATCCCCGAGCGTGACTCGGGGTGGATTTTTTAGGCTAGGATCGGTATCCCCGAGTCACGCTCGGGGTAGATGTGCAGAGCGCGCATCGCTGTCTCTTACCTTCTCCTGGCGATCCAGCGATGATCTCCCATTGCTGTGATCGCCAGCCGAGATCCCCGCCGCTCGACCGTCGGTCTGATGACTTCCTAGTTCCATTCCCTGCAGCTGCATGGGAGTGGAACTGGGAGGGAAATTCAAACGTTGCACAAAACACAAACATATAACACATTTATATTATATATATATATATATATATATATATATATATATATATACCTATATACACACACACACATATATATATATATATATATATATATACACACACACATATATATACATATATATATATATATATATATATGTACACACATATATATATATATGATATATAACGCATGAATTATAATCTAATCAATAATATAATTATAATAATTTTATTATATAATATATATATTATATAATAAAATTATATTATTGATTAGATTATAATTCATGCGTTTGTGTTTCAAATTTATCACAACTGGGATGTCTACTAGAGTCTTGTTTTGGTCAGGTTTAAGTCAGTAATTACTAAGAATTGTAGGCCTATAATACATAATGCCAAATTTCCATGCAAAAAATTGTACCGCTTTTGGTACATAATTCCTGACATAATCATACCGCCAGGGAGGTTAAGCTGCATAGATCAACACAGGCTCAAAGCAAGGGCACATAGATAGCAAATACTTTCTATGTGCCCTGCTTACACCATACACATAGGTTAATATGCACTGCATCATTTATGCGATTTTATGCTGCGCAATTCACCACACTGCATGTCATCGCAGCAAATCACAGCATTGTAACAACACAATGCACCACTACTAAACCAGTGTGCATTTTTTTAGTGTGTGGCCTTGTTGCATGAAAATGCATGCACTTTATTTTAATTATTCGGAAGCAACAATGTGTGCAATAAACTGTAACATTTTTATTGTGCTCAGAGATTTATTTACATGTTTTTTGTTGTATTTTTAACACACAGGTCTTTCTAGCATACTTCAGCGCATCATAACACCCTTTGAAGCACAGAAGTGTGACTTCAATCTTATAGCTCTGAACACTCTGAGTCTGTAGTCCCCAAAGACCTTGAAGTTTTTATGAATAACTAGCAGATGCTTTGGCTTTGATGATAGTGGTGCTTTTCATGCTGGCTGGGAGGATGACAAGGCAAACAAACATAGTGTACATACAGGACTCAAGGGCCAGGGGTAGTACTTGAGCTTGTGGTTTCAGAGTTTTCATATTGGTCAAGGTGAGCATCTAGTTTAGCAGTCATACCTGCCAGAGCTACTGGGAGAAGGACAGACATACGGTATGGGCTGGGAGTAAAGACCCAGGGATAATATGGCTTCCACCAAAGTCTCCAAACCCAACCAGCTATTAAGGGGCCTAGAGTAGCAAGTTGCAGGATAGGTTTGGCATGGAGACCCCTATAGTAAGGGCAGCCAGTCACAGCTCATCACAAAATATATGTCCAGATGTTACTTAATTATCATGTCTATCTCCACCCATATGCCAGTAGTTACTCCCATAGTTAGCAGTTGTCTCTTCTTTCCAAGGGTAGTTCTGCATTTTGGAAATTTGTCTCTGGATATGTAAGGTTTAGGGGTGAGGATGATGATGAGATTACTACCACATACCCCTCCACTCTACATATTCAACACTTCAGACAGGTCTAGTCCTAACACAGTGCTTTCTGTTCACATCTCTACGTGCTATACTGTCTATACTGCACACTAATCAAACACTGGACACAGTGCTCTGTGTTCTATCCTGCACTCCAATAAACTCAGTACACTTTGCTGTATATCATATACTTCACACTGAGCTAGTCTGTACAATGTGCTGTACAGTATATACTACACAAGGCTCCTCACTGCACACTATGCTATACATTATATACTTTACACTTCATCTGAAGGATGACAACACTTTTTTAAAGAGCACTGAGAGCAGTGTAAAACATGTAAGTGCTTTTTTCTTGTTGCCGTTATCTAAAAAATGTGCTGTGAATAATGTAAGCTGCAGATAGGCATTAAAGTGAATCTGTAGGAAACAATAACATAGAACAGCGTTTCTCAACATTTTTTCAGTCAAGGCACCCTTTACAATTCCACGCAATCTCGAGGCACCCCATTCTAAAATTTAAAAAACTAATGTAATAGTTTTACATAATGCAGCATCACAAATATGCGTAGGACACCCAACATTAGGGGTGATTTTTTCTTCCAAAGCAAACACCTGTTTCTCTTCTCCCTCAGCTAATGTGACCCCACTGCTAATGGAGAGGATCAGAGGAGGGAAGGATGCTTTGCAGTTGCCCAACCTCCTCCTTATCAACCAGTGATGTCATTGGTTGTTAGGACACTGGCGGTTAGAATGTTGTAATGGTGCACAATGAAAACCTATGGCTTTATGTAACTATTAGGCAGGCTTGATCCACCTGCTGGCTTGTATACATTTTTTGGGCAGTTTCTAGGCATTTTTCCAAGGCACCCCTGAAGACACGTGAAGGCACCCTGGTTGAAAAGGTCTGAGATAGAGGTTGATTTACTAAAAGGCAAATAGGTGTTCAGAAACAACAAAAAATGGAAGGACCAAGAGAGGTCCCAGAAAGCGGGACTATACCGGCATTTAAATGGTTGCAGGGATACAAACACAACACTACTATGTGTAAAACATATTCATTTTATTACAAAAAGATAAAAGAACAGATATGACAACAAGACATACATATAAAGCATAAAAAATAGGTACACAGGTCCGTGTGTGTATGATAACTATGAATAGGTACCAAAATACCACACCAACGGATCCCAGTATATATGCAGACTAATGGTCCCTGGATAAGCCGACACGTTTCGCATTCATTGCTTCATCAGGGCATTACAAAGACCAAATAGATACTGCACTAAAGGGATATAGAAATAAATATGTTACAATCACAATTAATGTTGATACATTCATATTACATCAGTAATCAATTGTACAATTATGATTATGCTAACCTCAAAACAGGACAGGCAGGAGGAAAGAACACCTCCTTTGCAGGCGCCGGGAGCCCATATATGTGGATCAAAAAGGTGGTGGGATATGTGCTTATTGATTACATCTTACAGATAGGCATAAGCCTCTTGTGAGAGATTAGGGCTATTAAGCACCATATAGGATGCTCGATATTTCAAGAGAGGGGCACTAATAAATAACTTAAATCCCCTGGTTATAGATATGAAAATGACTTCCACCAAGGATTCCGTTGCCTAAAAGGAGAAAAAAAAGTATTACATACGTATATTGCCTAAATAGTTATCCCCAAGGTGTTCACTTTGCAGGGGAGGTAAAACTTTACAAAATAGCCTTCCCTAGAGCTTAGCAAATGTGGTGACATTTCTCAATCATGTGTAAGGAGAATTAAAAATATAATTTTTGCTTGCACATGATTGGATAATGAAGGCTCTGTAGAAAATTTCCCTGCAAAGTAAATCTGCCCTTGCAAAGTAAACAGTCTGTTTTCCTTTATTAAATTAACCCCATATTAGACTTATGCCTGTAGCAAAAGCATAATCTATTGGCAGATATTTCTGTCTATGGATTCCCTTGCCCCAACTCAATGTCAACTCTCCCTCAAAGTGAGAAGTAGGCATGCATCCTGTACTCACCATACAGTATAGTGCTTGATACTTAGGTGATGTACCAGGAGGTGTGAGCATTGCCATTTGTGTAATGGAAAATTACATGACTTTATCACAGGGGAAAGTTAATATTTGCACAACTGCAATTGGAGTTGCTCAAATAATGTGCTTCTAGATTCTTAAAGCCAGCTTAAGTCCATGTTGCCGTCACTTTGAATCATTTGTTTGGGTTAGGCTGCCAAACAAACCATATAGATATAATTGTGCATCACACTTTAGTAGCATCAGCAACATACAATACCTAGCTTGGCCGAAACAAACTATTTAAAGTGACATGAAACATAGACTTAAGCCTAGTACACACAGACCAAATGTTGGATGGCATTGGCCAGTTCAATTGAAACTGCCCGACATTAGGCCCATATGCACTGCCAGCTTCTGTCAAAGGGGCATGGTCAAAAAAGGTCTCCCAATCAGCGTGCTCAGCCAATAGCTAAGAACGCTAACTGGAGTGTTCTGGGGAGGGGGGCATCCCCCTTTTAGAACACAATAGAACGCCAGGGGAGATCCCTGTACTAACATCGGATTGTTAGCACGCCGGCTCCGACCTGAGCTGCCAGTTTTTTTTTTCGTTCAGCCCACTGGGTTGAATGAAAAAAAAAAACAGTAGTGTGTACCACTAGGCTTTAAGAAAGGGAGTATTGGGAGAGAGGACTGCCTGAGAAGTATTACATACATAGGTTTAGTGAGTGAAGTATTATCCAAGGTACAGCAGATCAGAGACTGTGGTTGACACCCTTCTAGACAATTATCACAGATAAGTGAATTAGCGGTTGTGGGCATTTGGTGAAAATGTTGCTTTCTAACATTTTGTCTTCATCTGTTTTCGGCCATTTTCCCTTAAGGTTTTGTTTGGATTCCATCAATGGGCTTTAAAAACGTTTTCTTTGTCAATAACGTAATGACCAACATGTTCAGAAATGTGCCTGATATAAAGTTATACTTGCTAGTGACCGTGTTTAATTTTGGAAAGTGGAGGCCTCTGCTATGCAGGCACATGCATGCACCTTTGGGAGGAAGCAATCTGCTTGCCTTTTTGAACTTTCCTAGCTTAGAAATACCTAGTTCATGGCTAGAAGGCAGCCACAAGCATCATACTCATCACAGCATGGATGGACTCTGTCCAGAGGGAAGATTAGTTTCATAAGCAAATGAACATTGTTTAATAATTCAGAGCTGTTTCCCGCATGAGTTTGCACAGGAGAATTCTGCTTCAGAGAATACACTAATTCAGGGGGAAAAAACTGAAAATCTGGGCTGGTATATTTCTGGTGGTTTTAGTACAAGAAACCAACCGACCATATGATTACAGATGGCTGGAGAGACATGCTCAGGTCACTGAAGAAAGTGCTGTTTACTACAGTAAACACTTTACTTCTATCACAGCTGGTTGGCTGAACACGTTTTCCAGTTTCAACAAGAAATTGTTTCGTTAAAGAATTTAATGGCAAGAAAGTTTTGGCCATGTGGCAGTGTAGATTGTGTCCAAGAAGGAATGTTGTCTTTAGCTGCCTTTAGAGCTCAGTGCTTACAGTGACACTAAATGACATGCTTATTCTTCAAAACGAATTGATACACAGCCACTATTTAATGGCCTAGTAATTTATTTTTGTTAGTTATTTCTTACTTTTTTTTTATTTGCCTCCTTGTAATGTCACCCCTGAGCTCCTGTCAATCAAAGTCAGTGAGCCAATGAGGAGAGAGAGGGGCAGGGCCGAACCACGGCTCCGTGTCTGAATGGACACACAGAGCAGAGGCTCGGCTCAGGTGCCCCTATAGCAAGCTGCATGCTGTCGGGGCACTAGGCAGGAGGGAGGGGCCAGGAGCAGAGGAGGATCCCAGAAGAGGAGGATCTGGGCTGCTCTGTGCAAAACCACTGCACAGAGCAGATGAGTATGACATGTTTGTCATTTTTAAACAAACAAAAAAAAACAAGACTTTAATATAACTTTAAAGCTGGTGTGGCAGGTGACAATCACTATTAAAAATCAAATTTATGCAGCGCTAGCATCAGTGTTATGTTCAAGTGAAAATTAATAAACATTCAATTCATCACACTCAAATTATACTCTATAGGTGATCAAAGTAAAGTGCTCAAGTGCTGTGGATTATCAAATAAGTCCATATAAACAATAAATGCCAAGTGCATATAAAAAGTCCTTAATCGTGATCCAAAGTAAGGTGCTGGAGTGCCAAATATATATAAGGTGCTTCAAAGTGATAAGGTGCCCCTCTCGGTTCCCCACTCTCTTGGTATTTCTATTTTATTTCCGCCATATAGCCAAATGAATACTTAGAAGCATAAAAGAACGTTAGGCATGTACACGAGTTCCTATTGTACATGCCTAACGTTCTTTTATGCTTGTAAGTATTGATTTGGCTATATGGCGGAAATAAAATAGTCTATACATACTTCACCATGTACGGCCTTTTCTTTATCTAATGGTGGAAGCGGAAGCGGAAGCGGACCCATTTACTTATCGAAGGTCATATGGAGAAATTTCCCTAAAGATCCTGGCATTAAGGGCTACTGTGCAATACCATTTAAGGCTTCTATATATTGGCAATTTGGTGAGTGGGGAACCGAGAGGGGCACCTTATCACTTTGAGGCACCTTATATATATTTGGCACTCCAGCACCTTACTTTGGATCACGATTAAGGACTTTTTATATGCACTTGGCATTTATTGTTTATATGGACTTATTTGATAATCCACAGTACTTGAGCACTTTACTTTGATCACCTATAGAGTATAATTTGAGTGTGAATTGAATGGAATGAATTGAATGTTTATTAATTTTCACTTGAACATAACACTGATGCTAGCGCTGCATAAATTAGATTTTTAATACTTTTCCTAAGGTTTACTTAGTGTTTGCAGCAGCTGCACGCACCTTTATATATTTTTCATTTTTATACATAGTATTTATTTAGTCACATCTTGTAGCGTGGGTTTAAATTAGTTTTTTCACACAGGTGACAATCACTGTATTAGTTGTCGTTACTACAGCGATCATTTCGATCTATGCAGTTTTATCAATGAAAAGCAATCTATGAATGGCAGATGAGTAGATGAATGAAAGGTCCACTTCCTTCATTCATAGATTGTTTTTCATTGATGGAAGCTATAGTACAACTTCTATGAATGGAGAAGAGGGTAGAAGATGGCAGGCATAGTCACCACTTTTAATGAGTTTCTGTGACAGGTCCCTTGGCTCTATTAACCCCTGCAGCACTGAAAGATTACAGGGGAATTAGAGGACTGGGTATTTCAACTAAAACTACAGCTAGCAGTACAAGGGACACTTCACATTTATTGTAAGTGCAGTAAAACCTTGGATTATGAGTAATTTGGTCTGTCAGTGTTTTACAAGACGAGCACATTTTTTTTCAAATATTTTATTAAGACAGGCAGCAACAGCGGAACTAATTTGAAACATTAGATATAGATAGTGAACAACAAAATCACAGAGTGCAATCACATCACGTCAGAAGAGATCTCTTAACACAATAAATTTCACACAGGTAAATAAAGTGGTAACAGGGTCCCCTGTAGCACAAAGAATGCCAGGGAACCACCCCGACTTGGGTGCTATCAACATGATAGGGCACAGGTATCATCAGAGATGGGTAAGTAAAGCCGCAATACCATTCCAACCATTCCTGTCCCAAGCTAATTTTTTAAATAAATTTTAACTTGATAAACGTGCGATGTCTTGCAATACGAGAAGCAACTGAGTAGAAGCCTGCAGTCACACCAGGTATGATTTAAAGCCCGATTTCAACCACTATTTCAGCACTACTTCTGTGAGATTTGTAACAATTTGATATGGCTTCAGTGCTACTTCAGCACTACTTCTGTGAGATTTGTAACAATTTGATATGACTTCAGTGCTACTTCAGCACTACTTCTGTGAGATTTGTAACAATTTGATATGGCTTCAGTGCTACTTTAGCACTACTTCTGTGAGATTTGTAACAATTTGATATGGCTTCAGTGCTACTTCAGCACTACTTCTGTGAGATTTGTAACAATTTGATATGACTTCAGTGCTACTTCAGTAAGAGCAGCTGTCCATGTCACAGGGAGGAACAGTGATGTTATGAACAAAAGTTTAACTAGCAAAGCGTTAATATTTAACTTCTTTCAGGCTCAAGTATGAGAGGTGCCTCTAAGTGTAGCAATATGGTTACATTTATTGAAGGTACAATATTTAGCAACTCACATGGTCGATGATTAAAACAGGCTCATCTAAGTATGCAAGCATTAGGGGAAAGCTGTCCACATAGACTGTCCTCCACACCGCCAGCTCTCACCGCTGTAATCCTGACCAGGAAGACTACCCTGCAGTAGAGTGATCTGAAAGCGAGGCTTGAAGCGATCATGGAGCGCAGCGTGGAAGGGATGACGTTGATGTCAGTGGCGGTGCAGAGGACGGTCTATGTGGACAGCTTTAACCCAGATGCCTGCATACTTAGATGTGGCTTTTTTGATAATCAACCATGTGAGTTGCTAAATGTTGTACCTTCATTAAATGTAACCATATTGTTACACTAAGGCTGGCCATACATGTTCAACTTTTGTTGTACAATTTTCTGTCAGATCTACCACAAACCACATAATGTGAGGTCAAAGCTAAACAACACCTTCACTTGTATCCAATTAGGCAGGCCTTCGTACTACATACTTGAAGGTAAATTTCAAGAAAATCTGACAGAAAACTGAAAGAAAATTGTATCGTGTATGGCCAGCCTAAGAAGTGCCTCTGTAATCTTTTTACTCTGTAGCTCCTGCTAGATTGTGCTTTATGCATTCCCTATTGACACATGTTTTTTTTGTGGTTGTGGTTGTGGTTGTGGAAAGAATCATCTGAGTTTCTAATATTTCTTATGGGGAAATTTGCTTTGAAATACAAGCATATTTCTGGAACAAATTATGCTTGCAATCCAAGGTTTTACTGTGCTGTTCCTTGTGCTGATTTTTATAAAAATATTTTGACTTAATTTAGGCTTTAGCGCTAGTTCATACTGGAATGGGGTGTGGGAAAGGTATGTTCTGTGCAGGACCACACGGGAACATGCATGTTCTAGTGTGAACCGGTCCTCCAAGGAATCCTGTACTCAGAGAAAATGCCAGCTGCCTGTCTGTCATGCTGATTCATTGACATCAGTGTTTTTTGGGCGACTGATCACTGATGTGACGTGTGCAGATCAGGAATTGTGATTACATTATGACTTTACTGTAAATAATAAAGTACAGCGCCAAAATAGCAAATACTGAAAAACACAGATTGTAGGTTTTGCAAAGTCCGAATAATCATGTGAGACCAGTTGCTGAGATGCAGAAAAGAATGCATAAAAGTCCGACACCATACACAGGAACACAATCCTGACGGTCACCACGTGCACAAATGAGGTATTGCTCTTACCAGAACTGTAGACCCCCTGTTAAGGAAGGTCAGCCAAGCCAGAAACGTAGAAATAACCGCCAGGATAGGTCCACTCAGAGTCCTGCACCGAATCCACCAGTAAACTTCATCAAACATATGGTATCCTCAAAGATTAAATAGCCTTGGATAGTGGATGGTGTGGTCCCTGTATTATCTGTACTCCCCCTACTCTCTAGCAGCAGCTCCAATGTTCTACACTTCGCTGTCTTGCTCCTTGAATTTGTTTGGGGTCTTGCTGGTCCTTTCTGCTTGACTTGTTACCTGGCCCCGGGACCTCTGGTTCAACTGAGATGAGGGCCATGAACTGCAAATCAAGAGTGGGTGATTGGGGAAACGTCCTCGTCACTCTGAACTCAGGTGGACCTATCCTGGCGGTTATTTCTACGTTTCTGGCTTGGCTGACCTTCCTTAGCAGGGGGTCTACAGTTCTGATAAGAGCAATACCCCATTTGTGCATGTGGTGACCGTCAGGATTGTGTTCCTGTGTATGGTGTCGGACTTTTATGCATTCCTTTCTGCATCTCAGCAACTGGTCTCACATGATTATTCAGACTTTGCAAAACCTACAATCTGTGTTTTTCAGTATTTGCTATTTTGGCGCTGAACTTTATTATTTACTGTTCTTTGGTCTGATATCACCTTTGTACTGGCAGCCTAAACTATTTATTTGTGTATTGTAGCGCCGCTATCTTTCTTCTTTTTTATTATGAATTTACTGGCTGCATATTTGTCCTGGGTTTGTGACTTCAAAAATATTGAAGTCAGAGTGAGCCAGACTAGTTAGTGGTAGCTTTCATATTTAGTTAGTTAGTTAGTTTAGTTAGAGGTTAGTGGTAGCTTTCATATTTCAGTTAGGGTTTCCTGAAAGTAGAATTGCAGCCAGGCTATGAACAATAAGACCTCATGCACACTGGACATTTTTACAGCTGCTGTTTTTGGCGTCAGACATTTTTTTCTGCAGCCAGTAAACTCCCCAACATGTTACCTATGTGTCCATGCACACATATGCTGTTATCAGCAGTTTTTGACAGCAGCGTTTTCCGGCTGGAAAAAAAATCCTAGAACTAGTGGGTTTAAGGAGGCATTTTTCAACTGTAAAAACGCTCAAACTCTGGTCAAAGCTTAAAAGCGCTGAAAAATGCCAAAAAAACCACAGAAAAGCATGGCTATTCAGCATTTATCAATGTTTTTAGGCCATAAGATTTTGTGGGAGTATAGTTTTGCTATAAGAAGCTAAAAAACACTACAGCTGAAAAAAGCTAAAAAACACTGAAAAACGCTACTGCAAAAAAGCTGAAAAACTCCTTCTACAGCTACAGCATTCTACTGGTGTTTTGATAATGTCCAGTGTGCATGAAGCCTAAAGGATCATTTTATATTATGGTAATGCTTGGTAAAATGCATACCAGTGTTACCGCAAAGTGCATAACATGGTGCATTGATATTTATTATGACACAATCCCCGCAGCACCAATGCAGATTTCCATAACGCACAAAACACAGTGCATTGTGGTGTGCTGTTTCAGAGAAAAAAACAGTGCAATTTATTGTGGTGCATTGGCAGCTTATTCATTTGAATAGGCTACCTTAACTCAATGCACATTAATATGCATTTTTAAGACACTGCAACAAATCACAAAGATCAGTGGCATAAATAGGGTATGGTAGGTAGGGTTTGTGTCCTGGAAACCACACTACTTACAGTATAGATAGTGTCGGTGTTTGCCCCTTAACCCCCTGGGACTGATTGGCTAAGCTGTCCCAGAAATCAATGTGGGTCTGCACTGAAGAAAGCCTGAATGGAGCAGGGATCATTGTATTAAGGTACAAAAATATCTCTGCTAGTACACTGTATATGTCATGCTGTGCTTCATTCTGCATGCCATGCTATACAGTACATTCAAAACCCCCATTTTGTATACCATGCTGTACGTTCCTTGCTCCTCATAATTCCATATGCTATGCTGTCCATTCTCTATTCCACACTGCCCCATTACTGTATGTATGCCATGCTGTACATTACTATCCCACACCACCTCGTTCTGTATGCCATGCTGTACATTCCCTGTTCCTCATTCCATCTGCTGTGTAGTATACTACCTATGGAAAGGAAAGGTCCTAGCGCTTATGGTACTGCAGGTATAAATCAATTATAGAAAAGTCAAGAAAGTGTGGTGATGGCTGCTGCTGACCAATAAGGTGTCTGTGCCTTTAAAGTGTAAGTGTAAGGGCCAGCGCTGCCTTCAGTGCGCAAATTCGTACAATATATAAATTAATATTCAAATAAATAGCACAAAATATTTACGTAAACAAATACATATATAAAGTGTTGGGTGCAGAAAGTGCTAACGCTTCTGTGAATGCTCAATAAATCAATAATAATAAATAATAAATAAATGACCTCCAATTTATTACAACAAGTGTCCTTCAATACAGTATGTGCTCAAGTGGCTGTGCTGCAAGATGCTCCAGTATTCCACTCCTGTGCAAAAGTGCTGGTGCTCCCCCTTAAGTGTCTCCACACACCGCAACTTGGTGTGTATCATGCCTTGTACACATATGCTGCTCACAGGTGATCTAACGCTGTTTCTGTCTGTATATTGCAGGGGCTGCTGCTGACCTTATCTCCCCTCATACATTAAAGAAAATGAAAATTAATGAATCTGGCCATGGTGAAATACGTTAAATTAAGTTTATTAAAGAAAAAATAGGTGAATTGCACTTACAAAATAAGATAAAAATAGTCAATGTGTGTATCAGGTCCGGTGGATGCTGCTTCCGCAGCGTGCGTTCCACCGACCAGAAGTGCCTGTGACAGGAAATGACGTCGTCCTTCGCACGCTCTCTGCCTTGCTAGACGCTGCGTTTTGCCCCTCCCAATGGGCGTTGTCAATAGCTCTCAACAGACACACCAAGAGCAGTTTTGATAAAAAGCATAAAAAACAAAACTTTACTGGACATCAAAATACATAAAGCTTCTTCCACATAAAATTTACCATAAACATTACATCAAATACCACGACTTAAGCATACACTCCTATTCCCAATATCTCAAAATATAAAATAATACTTAGCTCTGGTAATTGAATGTCAACAGCTTACACTGGATAGCTGGAGGAACAGGACAATAAGAAATCCTGGTTGCATGCTTGGTCTTTCCACAGCTCCAAAAAACAGACTATTCCTCATGCTATGGCCTCTTTTTAAGGGTCCCGTATACCAGAGACCACCCACAGGATGTAATTATTCCTCTTGACCACTCACAGGTAATTTTGTGAGTGAGGTCATCAACACATGGTTGCACTCCCCCCCCCCCCCATCACATGGTCAATTGGATATGCGGCAGCCATCTTTAAATACACAACATCAAAGTTCACTAAACCACCTGTGGGTGAGAGATATTATTACACATGTATGGGAATATTTGTCATGAATCAGTTAAAAATATCCACAACTGATACACCTCCTTTAAGCCGTGCCCAATATTTAATGGATTTTAAACTATGCCCTTTTTCGCCATGACATGCTTTGCATGTTGCATTTTTTTCACTCCTACACCATGCCTACAAATGAATGCAGCACCCCTAATAAAATAATACTCTGCCCACATAAAAAAAGGTGTCCTTAAAATTTTTCTGAGAATGTTGGCAACTATGAACTTCTTGAAAACAGGAAGCAGTGGAAATGCCCACATGTGATGTTGTTGAGCCTCCATGATTCAAAGCACTGAAATCCAATAAATGAAAGGAATGGGCCAGTGACAGTAGGAGTTAGATTATGCTGGATGCCCTGCAGAAATGAGGGCATTTCTGGAGGGCATCCTCTATCTGACTATCAAGACTATCAAGTCTATCTTACTTGCCGCAGCTTCCAATGCCCACTGTTCATTGATAAATATTTTGCTGTCGTTGTTTTCTGACAGCTGTGACAACACTAAATAGCTTAAACAGACAAATCTGATGTTGCCGGCTATTGTATTCTGACAGCCATCACCCATGTGTAGGCAGGTGAGAGAGAGGAAGTCAAGAGGAACAGGGTTCCACTATAGTTTTCTGGGTCGCTGGAACAGCTATCCGATTGGATGCTGGCACCCCATGTGACTCTGGCAGTCATCTTGGGTCAGGCAGAGTCTATTTAAGACCCTAGCTCCTTGGGTTGTCTTGCCTTTCGCATGTGGGTAGTATATGGACAGGTCACCTGTTTTTATGGACAGTGCATAGTGTCAGGGAGAGGTTCTAGGTGAGTAGAGACAGTTCAGGATCGCGCCATCCTTCCTGGAAGCCTCCCCACTTAAAGCGGTAGTATACCGCTTTTTTTTACTTTTAACTACAGGTAAGCCTATACAAATCCAAAAAATCCTGTGCTAAAAATGAGTTGATAAATAAATTATGTAAATTTGATAATGGTGAAAGCAGCTGAAAAACACTTGATTAATAGTAAATCAAACAATATAAAGCAAAAAATAGTGCAGCGCTATCAAAATATGGTGCAACCCATACAAGTGTAGAATACCAATAAGTATTATATAAATAACACTCAATGATTAAGTGAACATAAAAGTCCATAAAGTGATAATTGTGAATCCAAAAAAAGGGTCCCAGAAAGGTGATGTCAAAGCGAAAGGCTTGAATCCCAAGGAAGAGACAGGAATACACCCGTGATATATATATCAAATTGGCAGCTTACCAGAAGCTAAGGTCTCCAACCTAATGGAACGGCCATACACGCTTAGATATCAATCCAAGTGAATCGTATCCTTCATGGACCAGGGAGACCAGATATACAGTATTCCACAATACCATATAGGATGTATATGAACTCATGAATGTATAGGGAGAAATAAGGTGCACATAGCGTAATCCCGTTTAGTATTACACACAAAGATTTATTTGAAATTGCACTTACAATGGATGTTTTGAATGAAGGCACATCAAAGACAGAAGGCAAAGCCTCGGCGTCCCGCGTGTGTGGAAGGTTTAGGAGATATTTGTTTTGCATGCAGCCGCTGACACGTGCGTGGGAGTGACGTAATCGCGGCTCCGGCCAATCACAGCGCCGGAGCCACCGAACCCGGAAGAGACGCCGATGGGATCATGTCAGCTCCCACAGCGGTGTCCGGGGGTCCGTGTCGGGGCTTCGTTCTAAGGTAAGTGTTTCATAATGAGCTAGTATGCGATGCATACTAGCTCATTATGCCTTTGTCTTGCAGGGTTTTTTTTTCTTTAAGTTTACTACCGTTTTAAGTATGAACCGGCCAGGCCCCATTCCGCCCCTCGAGACAGACTCTGTCGGCAAACCTGAGACCTACTGCTAATGCTCTTCGCTGTAATCCTGTGAGTGCACTTAATGGGGTTGTGTTCCCGCCAGGCTTGTTATGTATTACCAAACTTAAATTTCAATAAAGTTCTGTTTTCTGCAACTGGACTTTGAGTGATAACTGCCGCTGAACCTCCTCACACGTGGCTGTCAGGATACCTGAACATTGACTATAGCTGATTGGCTGCAGTTGCAATTTGGCCAACTTTTTCCCTAAATCCTGTAATGGCTGGTGGTGATCACAGGAATTGGTTAACGTTTTTCCCCTGCTGCTTTTATTTCTCTATCGAAGTTTGCCAAACTGAGTGGTGGTGGAAATGAGTCATGTTTGGCCAACCTAAGAAATCTAAATAAATAAAAGCACACAACTTAATAAAAAAATGTTGTAGCCCTCTAAATCCACAAAATATCTTTGCGCCAATGGGTAGAGTCCTGCCGAAAGCAGCATGTATTTTTGAGTAAACTACATTGAAAAGCTGTTAATGTGTCGTCCAATTACAGAAAAACATCAGGGAGCCTGTGGTTGAAAAGTCAACTTCATGTATTCTCTGAAATCTCAGAAATGAGAATTCTTCCATGTTCTTCATTATCAGTCTACAATTTATACTGACAAACTTGTCACAACAAATATAAGATTTGGTGTGCTTGGCAGGCTACTTGATCTGTCTTTGCTGTGGCCTCACAGAAATTCCTCATGTTGAGAAATGTCATATCACAGCTTTAATGAGGTTCATGTTACAAAGACCACATCTCACAGGCTCCGAATTCCCAGCAAAGGACAGTCATCTTACCCATAATTCTGAAGGAATGTGGTTTCTCTGCTGTGTTCCTAATTAAAGATACATGGTAAAGTATGAAGGCATTTCAATACAATTACTAGAACTGAGATATCTAATTTTGTAATTTCTCTGTGTGAGGAATTGTATGTCAGCAGTTCTTTCTTAGTTGAGAACAGAGATGTATTACACTCATAACAGAAGTAGATAAATAATAAAAACTAAAGATCTAACTAAAATACAAGTTTGAAGACTTGGCCAGTAAAGATGTCCGTCTGTGGTTTCCTGCTGGTGATAAGCCGGCTTTCACGAGCAGGACCCTCATACCTGTTTGTCCCCAGTGAAGATATATATTGTTTTATTCTTCTTTATTGAAGTATGCTTGTTGTATATCCAATTTATTTTAGACAGATACAGACACAGATTCAGTCACATTCATCCCTGTCCCCAAAAAAGGGCTCTCAGGCTACATAGTCCACCAGTATATTTTGGATTGCAGTAGGAAGCCAATTTGAACATGGGCAAAAAATTACACACTCTATCCAGATGTTATTTAAATCCCAGGACCTACTGTTGTGATAATAATAATATTAATACCTATGAAAATAATATTTTTTCTTGTCAGATCTGCCTAAATTTATTTTATTTTTTCTGTGGTCCCTGCCCTCGAATAAAATGAGGGACAAATTATCTTTGTAAAGGCATGGCCATGGCTTTATGTAATTTAACCTGCATTGTTAAAAAACAACTCTCTATTAAACCAGCATAAATCCATGCTGGCAAAAGATAAAAACTGTGAGCACACAATATTGCCATAACATTATAACACTGTCTAAACACTTTAAACACTTTTTTTTCCCAGCGGAAAAAAGACCTCTACCAAATCAAGGCTCTTAGAGGGCTTAAAGTTGGAACCATCCAAAATTGGCAAGGTAGAACTGCCGCAATGCCAGTCCGCATTAGCAGACAAAGCACCCCACTGAATCCAGTGCTCGCTTGATGACAGACTGTAATCCAAGATTAAAAATATCAAGGCCAATTTTGTTCAAATGAATGTGTTATCACCTTCCAGTTTGATGCTCTAAAATTGAACCAAGAGTAATATTTGCCCAAATTAAGCACAAAACAATTTCTTGCCACATAAAAACCAAGTCATTTAATGCTAGACAGTAACAAGCTGTCCGTTTTAATGGATGAAACTAAATCAAAGGATTGTAATCTCTCTAAATCATTTGCCCCAGCATTAATTAGCAGCACTATAGTTCTAGGAACAAACCAAAGACATTCAGAAAATACCTGGTTCCACCACATACCCCTAAAACTCTGCCAGTGCAACCTGGCTGTCTTAATAGAGAAGCCCAAGTTCATGCCCATAAAAAGCCTACCTGAAAGAGCAAGAATTATAGGTTAAAAAAAACAAAACAAAACAGTTTTTTTTTATTAAAGAATAGCCATTTATCTTCGATTATCTGGTGTGTAACATAAATATTTTCTGTCACCTCTTCCCAACTGAAGATACAAAACCTAAAGATAGACAGAGTGCTTTTTGCTGCTTCCTTATCTACTGTAAAATAAGATTAGAGAATGATAACCATCTGTCTTGGTGAGTACTAAGACCTAACTTACCTTGAGATAATAACCACAATGCGCCCTAGCAAGCCAACCAGATTTATGGTGATGCATAAAAAGGTTCTAACAAGCATCGGAAATAATAACACATGAAAGATTCTCTCTCACTGACTACAGGGCAAATAACCTGAAGCACCTAAACTGGAAAGAAGAAAGGGCGTCAGCAGAGTTTCAGCAAGGTTGGACTGCAAATAAATTCCAACTAGGCCCATGGTTCTGCACACAATCCTTGGAAGACCATGGAAGAAGGGCTTATAATTAGCTTGAGGGTGGCAATAGGCACTTCCTAAGCCTGACAATATAATTGACCATTATACTCCATGAGGAAGGATAACCGTATTGCAGAATAGTCCTGCATAGATCAGTTAATAAATCTGTAATGATATGGAGTTTTAACACCTTTCATTACCCAGGTTAGACATGTGCAAAATCTCTTCTAATATGTATTACTCCGCAGGCTAAAAACAAGTGCCCCAACAGTGATTGTAGTTGTTTTAATTTAAGTTTTTTGCACTTATGCCCAGCTTGAATAATGTCTGAAAACAGGACAGTTTGTCTTTTAGTAGACAAAAAATTATGTTAATGTTATCTAGCTCAATGCCTAAAAAGGTCAAGATTGGAATTGGCTCCTCTGTTTCTCCTTTAGCTAACGAGATGCCAAATTTTAAACAGACAGCTTGAAATACCATCAACCAATTTCAGCAGATGTTACTCAATGATGGGCCAATAAATATAAAATCTTTTATGAAATGAAGGTAGGATGAATAACCAGAAATTTGTCAAATTCCCATTTGTGAAAGCTGCTGAACATTTTGAAATCGTAAAGCAAAATTAAAGTGATACTAAACATGTAACATTAATTGACATTATCCCTTAAGTATAAAGACCATGGCACTGTATTAATTTAATATAAAAAATCATCTGAGTACCTTATTTATTCATTGCTGTCAGCAGCATGTGACATTTACCAGGTTTTTGACCATCCTTGGGGAAAGATCTGGGATAGGAATTTCTAGTACTCTGCTGATGTATGTTCTACAGCAGCAGAGGATGTCTGAACTATGATGCTGTGCCAGTCACATGACATTCAAAAATAAAAGTTTCCAGAACAGAGAATGAAATCAAAAAACTATTAGGAACAAATTGTATTAAAGCTTAAGACAAATGTAAATTTGAATACACTTTTATGCACTATTTTTTTTTTTACACGTTTGTTCACGGATATATTTTGCACTGGTACTTTATATTTATAAAATGTTTATTTGTAGCTATTTTTTGTCACGTTTCAGTTAACTCTATATTTTGTTACTGAGGCAGAGCGTTCACACATTTTTATATAAAATTTCAAAGCAAGTGTTTTTTTTATCTTTTTGCAATACCATGGTGTAGGCTGAGTTTAAGCTGACTTACAATAGCTTTCACTTTGTTCACACAGTAAAGATATCTGGAGAAAATTCTGCCAATCACAGGCTGTGTCACGCCCCTTCAGCCTGTGTCTATGGTGTGTATGTGCTGAGACTAACAGGGAAGTGAAGCCTCTATCAATCAACAGCTTATATCCCGCCCCATAGTATTTAGTAAACAAGAACACTGAGGATGGGAAAAGGAGAGGGAGCAATCATTTATCTTGAGTGTTTATACACCACGTGTGACTCTATAGTCACATGGGCAGCACAGATAAGAAAAAGGAGGAAATGAGCAGCTTAGAAGGGAATGAAACTAGAGGATGCTCAGTAGATGTGGCCACTCTACAGAAAATGAATGCTCGAGTGGTAAAGTGAGTATGAACGCAATGTAATATAGCATGTATTGACAGTTTATAATGATTTAGGTTTAATGACACTTTAAATAGCCCAGAGGGTGTGTCATCAGGACATGGTCAAAAGATCATGGTCTAGGAGGACAAAATATTAGCAGCCATAAACTATCATCCTGGCATTCAGACCTAAGTTCTTTACAAAGTGCAAGTTTTTATGGAAATGGGTGACGTAGTTTTACCAGCATCATCTTCTGTAGACTTTATAGGCTCCCCATATTCAACCCAAATAATTAGGAGGGAAGTGGTCATATCAGGAAATCATTCACAGAGAATGTTTTAATTGGCATAAAACTCTTATGATCAATTGCCAAATATTATTTTCAGATTTTATTGGGCTTTTTGACCCTGGGTATTACCATCAATGAGTTTTAATTTGTCAACTGTCTCTCTATCCATCTGAATCCAAGATAAAACATCATTCCAGATTTTATCCTTTATTTCTGCATTCACTTGCGTGCCCAAGGGTGACATGGTGTACAATCGACTGTTTTGAGCAGAAATACCTTCCTATGACTCAGAGCCACCCTAACCAGAAAAAGGCCATGCATCACAATACAGATTTAATAAGCCTACCCTGAGACACATCCCCAGTTGATTATTCTAAAGTTCTACTTTAAATATGGTTACATTTATACACATTAAGATGCAAGGAAGCACAAAGATGTTGAATGAAAACAGTTTTGGATGTGGCTTCCTATTATTACCGAGGCAGAACAGACAGTCAACTCAAGAGACTAATGCCCTATTGACAATGGTACTTTTGCTATGGCTGCCAAACCAGCTGCTGACAAGGACTGTGCTTGCAATAACTCTAGTCTATTCGCATTGTTGTCAATCAAGCCCTAATGAAGGGGGCACTCCTTGACACCCAAAGCATGTTGGCCGTTTTTTTGGATTGTTCTGTGACTTTTTTTGGAATAAAGTTATATCTGGACCTCTTAGTAGTGGTGTGGCACTTCAACTGCCACTTTTGTTACATTACCGTACAAATCAAGGAGATTATGTAGATCCTCTGAGGTGTTCTATCTTTTCACTTCCCTCAACCAATCAGCTAAGTACAAGTGCAAATAATAGTGGCCTGGCGAGAGGTCTTTGATCACTTTAAGTGTGTTGAGCTTATTGCTGTCATGGATATGTGGTGCCAGCAGTAGAGGTCTAAAAAAAAAAAAAAAAAGAGGGCTGCATCTTCTGTCCTTTGTGGATTACAAATACCCTCTCTTGGAGGGTGAGTGCTCCAAAACAAATTCAAGGGCCCCACTAATATTGTTTGTTATTCCAATTGGCTATTGGTTACGCAGTACTGTTATTTGCACATTCTGGTGTTGTAAAGATACAGTGCTTTGCGAAAGTATTCGGCCCCCTTGAACTTTTCGACCTTTTGCCACATTTCAGGCTTCAAACATAAAGATATAAAACTGTAATTTTTTTGAAGAATCAACAACAAGTGGGACACAATCATGAAGTGGAACGAAATTTATTGGATATTTCAAACTTTTTTAACAAATAAAAAACAGAAAAATTGGGCGTGCAAAATTATTCAGCCCCCTTAAGTTAATACTTTGTAGCGCCACCTTTTGCTGCGATTACAGCTGTAAGTCGCTTGGGGTATGTCTCTATCAGTTTTGCACATCGAGAGACTGAAATTTTTGCCCATTCCTCCTTGTAAAACAGCTCAAGTTCAGTGAGGTTGGATGGAGGGCATTTGTGAACAGCAGTTTTCAGTTCTTTCCACAGATTCTCGATTGGATTCAGGTCTGGACTTTGACTTGGCCATTCTAACACCTGGATACGTTTATTTGTGAACCATTCCATTGTAGATTTTGCTTTATGTTTTGGATCATTGTCTTGTTGGAAGACAAATCTCCATCCCAGTCTCAGGTCTTTTGCAGACTCCATCAGGTTTTCTTCCAGAATGGTCCTGTATTTGGCTCCATCAATCTTCCCATCAATTTTAACCATCTTCCCTGTCCCTGCTGAAGAAAAGCAGGCCCAAACCATGATGCTGCCACCAGCATGTTTGACAGTGGGGTTGGGGTGTTCAGGATGATGAGCTGTGCTGCTTTTACGCCAAACATAACGTTTTGCATTGTTGCCAAAAAGTTTGATTTTGGTTTCATCTGACCAGAGCACCTTCTTCCACATGTTTGGTGTGCCTCCCAGGTGGCTTGTGGCAAACTTTAAACAACACTTTTTATGGATATCTTTAAGAAATGGCTTTCTTCTTGCCACTCTTCCATAAAGGCCAGATTTGTGCAGTATATGACTGATTGTTGTCCTATGGACAGAGTCTCCCACCTCAGATGTAGATCTCTGCAGTTCATCCAGAGTGATCATGGGCCTCTTGGCTGCATCTCTGATCAGTCTTCTCCTTGTATGAGCTGAAAGTTTAGAGGGACGGCCAGGTCTTCATAGATTTGCAGTGGTCTGATACTCCTTCCATTTCAATATTATCGCTTGCACAGTGCTCCTTGGGATGTTTAAAGCTTGGGAAATCTTTTTGTATCCAAATCCGGCTTTAAACTTCTCCACAACAGTATCTCGGACCTGCCTGGTGTGTTCCTTGTTCTTCATGATGCTCTCTGCGCTTTAAACGGACCTCTGAGACTATCACAGTGCAGATGCATTTATACGGAGACTTGATTACACACAGGTGGATTCTATTTATCATCATTAGTCATTTAGGTCAACATTGGATCATTTAGAGATCCTCACTGAACTTCTGGAGAGAGTTTGCTGCACTGAAAGTAAAGGGGCTGAATAATTTTGCACGCCCAATTTTTCAGTTTTTTATTTGTTACCAAAAGTTTGAAATATCCAATAAATTTCATTCCACTTCATGATTGTGTCCCACTTGTTGTTGATACTTCACAAAAAATTTCAGTTTTATATCTTTATGTTTGAAGCCTGAAATGTGGCAAAAGGTCGCGAAGTTCAAGGGGGCCGACTACTTTCGGAAGGCACTGTATGTACCTCACGTTACTGATGTTAGTGCAGTGTCAGTGGTGGTATTTCTTTTTGGGTCATCTAGTGTGTTATGGCTGGGCAGTCTTACAGACAGCCAGGGAAACAAACACCATTTACCTTGGTGCGCTTATAAGTTTTTCAGTTTTTTTTTTAAATTTAATAACCTCCATTTTATCACCACTGGTATGCTGGTGACTTGCCAGATCCAGGTAAGAAGTACCCAACAGTACACAGTATACAATGCAATACTAAGCTTATTGTACATGAATAACAAGGAGGACCTGACTGTACTGCACTGGTTGTTACCAGTTACGTGCATGAGACCTTTTTCATGCACGTAAGGTTAAGCTGTTAGCAGGTATTATGTTATATAATATACCCCGACCAGTTACCTATGGCAATCAATTATCATAAATTTTATAACTATTATGAATATTTGTTGATGAAATGCAAATGATGATTACCTGCTATACAGCAGTGTTTATCGCTGAATATTTATTTATTGCAGATACCTATGGAGCGTCAAGTTACACAGCACTTTACATACAGTATATTGCACATTCACATCAGTCCCTACTATCAAGGAGCTTATAATCTAAGGTCCATAATTCACATTCATACATACACTTACTGGAGCCAATTTAGACAGGAGCTAATTAACCTACCAGCATGTCTTTGGAGTGTGGGAGGAAACCGGAGGACCCAAAGGAAACCCAGGCACAGGGAGAACAAGCAAACTCCAGGCAGGAAGTGCCATGGTTGGAATTCAAACAGACAACTTAGTGTGCTGCTAGGCGGAAGTGCAAACCACTTAGCCACTGTGCTGACCATATTATTTATTGTCCAAAAATTATCAATAATAAAAATTTTGTCTTTACACTTGGAGCCTGGCTACTCTAGCCAGTATTTCAAAAATCACAGTATGTTTTATCACATCATTGATCTAATGTGCTATAGTCACAATTAAAATGTTACTAAACCCACAACAGTAAAATCAGTGTGTAAAGGCAGTAAAGCATGCTTGTTATACTCACTGTGGAACCTAAGGGGTTATTCCTGCGCATTGTCTAAAAAAAGGCTGTTTGATCTGTTCTTCTCTGATCCTCCCCTTTTTCCATGGCCCCCAATCCATCTACTGATAGAACAGAGCCTTGGGGGCACTCTGCACATGCTCATTTGGGTGTGTATTGCTAGAGAATTTTGGGGGGTTTTTTTTCATGGGAAGGTGCATGTCATCGGCACAAGGTCAATCAGGACTGTCCAGACAGAGGCGGAGGGGTCTTGCAGCCTCATAGGACAGTCAGAGGAGAATGAAAACTCCTCCTACAAGCTTTAACCAGTGCTTGGCTGGACACTAATGAAGTCACAAGACTGCTATATACTGCTGATGAGAAAAGGTATTCAGCAGTTTATATTTACTAAAATAATTGCATTTCAATGTTCTGTGTACTGTAGGAGACCAGATATAGTGAATGCAGGGTTCTGGGTTATGTAACACTTTAACCACTTCAATACAGGGCACTTTTACCCCCTTCCTGCCCAGGCCAATTGTTAGCTTTCAGCGCTGTCACATTTTGAATGACAATTGCGTGGTCATGCAACGATGTAACCTAATAAAATTGTAAAAAGAAATTTCACAGAAATAGAGCTTTCTTTTGGTGTATTCAATCACCGCTGTTTTTTTTTTTTTTTCTAAAAAACAAAGAAAAAGACTGAAAAGTTTTTGTGAGAATTTTTTTAATTTTGCTCCTTCACTGAAGTGCGCTAATGAGGCTTCACTGGTGGGCACTAATGAGGTGGCACTGATGAGGAGGCACTAATATGCAGCACTGATGGGCACTGATAGGCAGCACAGATAGGTGGCACTGACTGGCATCACTGATGGGCACACACTGACATCAGTGATGGGCACTGTTGGGGCTGTACTGATAATCATGGCATTGATGATCAGTGCCATGATTATCTGTACAGGTTTCCCCTGTGGGAAAATGCAGCTGATCGGTTCTCCTCTCCTCACACTCTGTCAGTGTGAGCGAGGAGAGCCAATAACCGGCATTTCCTTGATTACATGTGATCAGCTGTGATTGGACACAGCTGATCACATGGGTAAAGAGTCACGACATTGGCTCTTTACCGAAATCAGGGTCGCGTCATGTCCCAGTGACACAGCGCGCAGACGATTGGTGTGCAAGTGCAAGGAGACTGGGGCAACATCATATGACGTCATCCCGGAACAAAGAAAAGTGAGAAAAAAACATTCCCCTCTGGGTGGTCTATGTACAATACAGGGGTTTTAACAAACTTTTTTGCAGATTCCTACCCTTTGTTATTGTGAAGAAATAAATAACCATAACACAGCGCTAAGACAGTGCAATACACCAAATATGTATAACTAATGAGTATATAAAATTTATAATTGGATGTGCTAAATCATCAACCTGTATTTGTGAACTAATAAAGTGAGCCCATATTTCCACATGATTATATGGGAGAAAACATTTTAAAAACACATAAACAAGCAAGTGTCCAGTGAAAGTTTGTGAAAAGTGCTCTTGTTCCAAAACATCCATGTGACTTTCGTGCAAAGTGGCTGTGTTTCACACCCCCCAAATTGCATTTACTTACCAGACAATGTGGACCCCTGGGCAATATTGCATAGGGGTCTAGCAAGCTTTAGCTGGTAAGTGTGGAGGATGGGGCTCCTTGGATGTCTATTAATGTCCAATACTCAGCATGGAAGACAGAAAAGAGTCCAATAGTGTAATATATTCAAACTTTTTATTAAATATATCCAAAAGAAAGGCACTTACAATAAATCAGAAGTTGAATCGCATGTGAGAACTCCCACTGGAAGGGGCGAAACGCGTTGACGTTGATTCCGGCCTTTCAGCAACGTCAACGTCACTTTTCGGGGTCAGTGGAACGCTTGCGGATCTGTGGTGGAGCGCACGCCGCTTTATTCATGCGGTGTTTATGGTGTCATTTAATTACCAGCCTTTAGGAGCTCCAGCTTTTATATCTACATGTGATTCAACTTCTGATTTATTGTAAGTTCATTTCTTTTGTATATATTTAATATATTGGACTCTTCTCTGTCTTCCATGCCGCGTATTGGATATTAGGAGACATCCAAGGAGCCCCATCCTCCACACTTACCAACTAAAGCTTGCTAGACCCCTATGCAATATTGCCCAGGGGTCCACATTGTCTGGTGAGTGAATGCACTTTGGGGGGCGTGAAACACAGCCACTTTGTTTTGGAATAAGAGCACTTTTCACAAACTTTCACCGGACACTTGCAAGTTTATGTGTTTTTAAAATGTTTATATTTTTTTGATTGCATTTCCTCCCATATCATCATATGGGAATATGGACTCACTTTATTAGTTCACAAATTCAGGTTGATGATTTAGCACATCCAATTATAAATTGTATATACTTATTAGGTAAACATATTTGGTGTATTGTACTGTCGTTAGCGCTATGTTATGGTCATTTTATTTTTTAGTCACTGAGTGATGAACAGCAGTGGCAGTTTTTGAAGTGTTGAATATTCACTTAGGGCAGGGAGGACTTTTTGAGTCATTTATTTATTGTATCACATTGTGAAGAAATCGCTGTGTCAATGTGAAAAGTGAATCTAATGGGAGTGGTTTCACAATTATCAATCAGCTGCTGCACTTGCAGGGCTCTAATGAGAAACATTGTAGGGTCTAAATCCCTTTAGATGTGATTTCCTATTAGGAGTATTACACCAAAAATGGCATTTTTGTTGCATACTGTATCTGACTTGTATCTTAGTGCAGACTTCTGGGAAAATCAGTGTGCCAATTAAACAAGCAGGAAACAAAATATCTGGAAGGCGTTCTGTACAGATTCTTTGTACAGAACACCTCCAGGTAGCCATATTGCATTGCATTTTACAGAAAATTACAGCAGCTGCAGATTGAAAAGGTAAAATCATTTTTATTCCTTGGATATCTCTAGGAGGCCTTGCACAAAATAATTGCCATCATCCCTTGCACATTAAACAACAATTTTTTGGGATCCTCTAACCAAGTGTTGGTTGGGATTGTGTAGGCAATTAAACCATAGTTAATGTAGAAACATTGAATTGTATTAAACAATTATTAAAAAGCTTTTAAATCTCGTCATTGGTGACATTTTCATACAAAGTACGCTCAGAGCTTGAAGGCAGTGACATAGGAAAATTGCAATACAATCAAGAAATGGTGACTCCTGATGTTATGCCCTGTCATCCATGCTTGGGATTTGCTGTGGATGCAATTTAAACACCGGGACTCCAACGCATTTTAACTTGTGCAAATATTGCCTTTTTCAAGGAAAATCACCACTTCTATAAAAGATCATTTACAAACAATTACTCAACAAGTCCTGTCTCCTTGTTAAAGTTAGAAGGCAGATTGTTGGTCCTACTTACATTCAATGATATTATGCAGGGATGTCTAAAACACACTCGCAAGTGATAATCCCATAGGGAATTTAACCGCAAGATTGGGAGCCCTGACAGAATTTCAATATCTCCATACACTCTGGCAGGAACACTTAGTAAGTAGAAAAGTTTTTATTTCTAAACTGTCACAAATAATTAAAGAGACACTACTACTCTTTTTGGAATCCTGAAAACGATTTGGTTATTCCGCATAGGGATGACGGTCCCCCTTCCTTCTGAGGTCCTGAAGTATGCCAGAAAATGTGGGGGGACAAAGGCACTTCCGGGTGTGTTTTAGACATCCCTGCATAATATCATTGAATGTAAGTAGGACCAACAATCTGTCTTCTAACTTTAACAAGGAGACAGTACTTGTTGAGTAATTGTTTGTAAATTATCTTTTATAGAAGTGGTGATTTTCCTTGAAAAAGGCAATATTTGAACAAGTTGAAACACGTTGGAGTCCCGGTGTTTAAATTGCATCCACAGCAAATCCCAAGCCTGGATGACAAGGCATAACATCAGGAGTCACCATTTCTCGATTGTATTGCAATTTTCCTATGTCACTGCCTTCAAGCTCTGAGCGTACTTTGTATGAAAATGTCACCAATGACGAGATTTAAAAGTTTTTTTAACAATTGTTAAATAAAATTCAATGTTTTTACATTAACTATGGTCGAATTGCCTACACAATCCCAACCAACACTTGGTTAGAGGATCCCAAAACATTGTTGTTTAGGATAATTTTTATTAACATTCAATTACAATACTTGACTTGAGTCGCAATTGTATACGCTGTATGGTGCCATAGGAGGAACAACAACAATTAAACTTATTGCTCTAAATTTAAATAAAATATTATGACTCACAGATTTGCATTGTGGTAACAAATGGCCGAGGCCTTTTATTTTAAAATTTTTACAAAAAAATTTAAACATAGTTCAGCCCTAGAGCTCGAACTAATAACGCATACTTAACTCAATACGTAACTTAGCCCTAAAGCCCAAGTTACCCATTACTTGTTTAATAAAATAAACACAAACAACCCCAGCACCAATTACTAAATCGACAAAATACAATAGAAAGAGACAAAGAAATTGACATAGGGGCAAGGAGGGCGGGAAACTCTTATTGTTGTCCTGCCATGACCCCATACATGCATGGCCAGTATTTCAACTCACCATGCATTTTCATGGTGCCATAGGAGGAACAACAACAATTAAACTTATTATCTATAAAATTGTGTTGCGCAGAATAAAAATCTATATAATAAATGCTCTTAATAAATAATTGCATAAGCTGGTACAACCAATGATGTCCTTCCTCAAATAAAAGTCTGGTGTGCAAATAACAATCAATATCAAATGTAAAAAATATTGGTGAATAAAATTAATATAATAAATGGGATGCTCTCAATAAATCCTCTAAAAACTTTTATATAAGTGTAAAGTGCATATGCTGTGCAATATTCATCAATACATAAAACCACAGTGATAAACCAATTGTAATAAAAACCTTTGCAAATTAATCCTATTATGACGTGCAAATATCCATAAATACAACCAATCTTATATATAGTGTCCAATAAACAATAAATAATTAAATATGGTATGATATTGATTGTTATTTGCACACCAGACTTTCATTTGAGGAAGGACATCATTGGTTGTACCAGTTTATGCAATTATTTATTAAGAGCATTTATTATATAGATTTTTATTCTGCCCAACACAATTTTATAGATTTTAGATTTTTACACTTTTTATGAGAAGTGAAGTGTTTGAGGCATTTTAAGAATCTAACAGGGACAGGTAGCTCGCAGGAATCCTTTGTTTTTAAAGTTAACAATTAAACTTATTACTCTAAATTTAAATAAAATATTATGACTCACAGACTTGCATTGTGGTAACAAATGTGAGGAAATAGGCAAGTGACCCAAACCCAAATGACTCAAACATTTTTTTAAAACAGCCCCAAACTGGAAAGATGTCAAGGGGGACCCATCAATATGGATAAAAAATTGTAACAACGGTAACGGCCTAATACTCAAATAAGCCTTTGCCAAAGTCACAAGGCAAATAGCAATATTCGACATGCCCTCCAAAGTGATCCATTGGCCAATACCCCTCTGGTCAGTCTTGGATTTACGTATAAAAATATGCACTGTATTCTGGCCAATAGAGACATCACCATAATGAAGACCATTTTGAGCACTAGATTTACTGGACAAAAGCTCTGAAATACGAAATACGTCAAAATAGCACACCGAGAAAGCACAAGTAAACCATCGTGCCTCATATTGAGATACACAAACGGCCAGTGTAGCCGTACATAAATCCTGCAAAAGGGGGAGGGACACTGCAAATCTGCCATCCACACGTGAATGGTCCTGCCTATAACCTTTCAGTGCAGTTTTAACACTAAAAAATCGAAGACATGAAGGACCTCCATGAAGCTTGGCAGAAAAAGAAATACCAGCTAACACTTTCACAACATGTGAATAAGAATAATTACATGCAAACAAATCATTCAAAAATTCCAAAATGTGAGGAGCAAAAAAGAAAATAGGCTAAAAACCTTTACTACGTGCAAAAGAATTCCACAAAGACCACGCAGAGCAGTAAAATTGATGTAATATTCTTACTTTCCTTTAATCTTAATCAGCTAAATTAATTACGATAAATATTTTTACACCTAAATAATTTTATACTCCTATATTCCTCTTTTATATCTTATATTGAGTGTTGAGATTAATTGTGTTATAAGAAGATCCAGATTACAGTATTCCCATCCCATAGGTAATACTGCAATAGAATTGGAGAATAATATAAGTGTGAATTGGAGTAACTATATTCCATATATACTCTTACCCTTTTATGCTCCTCTATTTATCTTCTCATTGGAGCAATAAAACCTAGAAAACATTACACCTACTCTTAGGTATAGGTATACCCATATTAATAATAATACTGGAGATTGATAAATTAAGAATAAAAATAAAAAAAGACTTCCTAAATATAATTTTTATATAATTAATTGTATTATTTATGATCATGCGTTGCTATAAATTGTGGTACATATTAGGTCCATTATATATAGGATGTGCATTTTGGATTGATAGACTGTTTGAAGATTTATTGCGGTATATTGTATGTCATTTATTGTATACCTCACTTCCGGATGAGAATTTGATTTTAATTATTATTCATTTAGTTTAAATTCGGGTTTAACCTAGTTTCTAGCCAATTTTCCCTTTGGCAATATTTAATGATGCCATGAAAAGATATATCAATATACAGATAAGTCCGTGTGTAGTTTTATTTATGACACTTCGGGGTTGAGGATGTTTAAAGATGGCGGAATCAGTATATCCGATTCCGGTCAGTCATCCCATGTAAATAACAAAATTAGAAAATGGCGATCTAGACACATCCGGCTCCAGCGCTATAAAGATGCGTCACTTGCGTATGTAAATGATCCCCTGAAGAAGTCACGTGACCGGACGTGACGTAACGCGTAGGGCAGAGCACCAGAAGTGACGTCGGAAAGCGGAAGTAAGGTCCGCGGATAAGCTGTACTCATACAAAGGCTTAAGAATCTCCGTTTCTATGCGAGTATAATATATTGTATTTAAATAAATGGTTTTATTATGGCAATACTGCACTATGTAACACCTTATTTTGAGATCCGCGGAAAGTCCAGAGGGCATTCACCCCGATCCAGATAAGAGGCTATCACCATCCCCTGATTGTGGAGCGAGTAAGGAGAGGAGTTGAATAGGAGATCCACATAATTAAGAGGCGCGTTCTCATACATATTGAGGTGAGCGGCTGGCACACCCTTAGGGGTTTTAAGGATTGAGAAGCACCCCTTACTATCACTTGGTGAAAGGAAGTGGTCTAGCACCTGAAAAAAGGAGGAATACCGCTTATGTGGGTTTAATTTTTTGGGACACTTCAAGCACTTTAAAAAACCTATAAGCACTTTATGTTAAGTCTGTTTAAAAACAATATACACTTGTGTATTTATTGAGCACTTGACACTTTATTTTGTCACCTTACAAGTCTGTTTGAAGTATTAGTTTTAGAGTAAGATTGTTCCCTTCATTATATTAGCACTGGTGCACTATATATTTATATATTGAGGATGTTTTCACTAATATTTTGAATTATTTTGGAGTCACATATACGAGTGTGAAATTTAAACGGATATTATTTAATTATCTGTGCACCATCACAGAGACTTATTTATTGATTTTGAAGTTTTTAACCAATATTTATTTGAACACTATCACACTATATTCACTATTTATTTATACCTTTATACTATTTCCCTGAAGCGCGGTACCTCCCCCCTTTAATTACTTGTTTGCAAACTGTCTGGTCCACAGAACGGGTATAGGCAGCATTAACCACTTGCCGACAGCTGCAAGTACATATACTGCGGCGGTCAGCCCCTCACAGGCAAAGTGACGTATATATACGTCACTAGCCTGTGAGGCCCTGGGGAGCGAGCGCGCGTGTTCCCGTGCAGAGCGAGGTCCCGTGCGGACCCCCCCGCGCGTGTTACCTGGCGGATCCGATGTCCGCCAGTCACTCGGCGATCGTCGGTGGAGAGGGAGAAAGGCAGGCGGCTAGTGTAAACAAGCCGCCTATCATTCTCCCCTGTGTAGAAACAATGATCATACGGTTCTACTATGTAGGACCGTTGATCATTGTTCCTACAGCTCAAGCCACAGCCAATCACAGTTAGAATCACGCCCCTAGGGACACACACAGCCCCTACCTCTCAAATAAAGTTAACCCCTTTACTGCCAGTGTAATTTTACAGTAACAGTGCATATGTATAGCACTGATTACTGTAGAAATGTCACTGGTAACCCCAAAAGTGTCAAAAATGTCAGTCAATGGTCCAATCTGTCCGCCGCAATGTCGCAGTACCGCAAAAAAAATGGCAGATCGCCGCCATTACGCGTTAAAAAAAAACAACAAAAATGACAAAAATCTTTCCCTTTGTTAGTAAACGCGATAACTTTTGCGCAAACCAATCAAAATACGCTTTTTGCGATTTTTTTTTATCAAACATATGTAGCATAAAACAAATTGGCCGAAAATGTTAAAAAATTTTGATTTTTAAATTTTTTTTGGGGGGAATTTCATATAAAAAATGTTAAAAATATTGTTATTTTTGCAAAATTGACGCTCTTTTTTTGTTTGTAGCGCATGATCAAAAAATCGCACAGGTGATCAAATACCACCAAAAGAAAGCTCTGTTTGTGGGAAAAAAAGGACGTCAAATTTGTTTAGGTACAGCGTTGCACGACCGCGCAATTGTCCGTTAAAATCACGCAGTGCCGAATCGCAAAATACCCCCTGGTCAGGAAGGGGGTAAAATCTTCCGGGGCTTAAGTGGTTAAGGGGTGTTATATATAAAAAATCCTCTAGACAGCGTGAGACTCACATCACTATTTATATTCAAAGGGCTATATCTTTTACCCCCCAATTAAGAGACCTATGGACAGACAATTTTTTGACGAAAAGATTAGTCATACGAGAACCAACCTAACCCAGGAAAATTTTTATACTCTTCCAACACTATATCTAAATGTTGGAAAAGGCCGCTGCACAAATGTGGACTTCGTTCACCCAAAATGCTGGCATATGTACAAAAGCCTTGTAGCCAGTTATTGAATGAATGAGGCGGAATCCTACTCTTTTCAGCAGCTGCCTTATCGTTATCAAATTTAGAAAGCCTGTTGCCAGGCAGCAAAGATAATAAATCCAAGAATACCCCTCTACATATCCTATCCTTAACAGAATCCTGCAAATGAAAACCTAAAGGGGAAAGACTACATGGCAAAGCCTCCCTAAAAGACACTTCAGGTAAAGCATATGAAGAACTGGGGACATTAGATGGATACCCAATGTTCACATCAATAGCACTCACCTCATCTCCAGGTCCTGGAACTCCAACTGACGAAGAGGCAGGCATAGCAACAGAACAAACATTGCCCATATTACCCACAGCAACCGGTATAGCAGTAGTACTAATCCCATGAGAAACCTCCCTCTCAGGACCAGTTTGAAAAACATTTTCACTAATAGAAATATTGGAACCAACAGATGACAACAATTCCAACAGTTTGTTAAGTACAGCAGTAGATAGTTGCTCACCTCCAGCTGCGTCACTAACGACCGCAGCAGATGGAGCTGTTGAGCTACGTGAATCTTCTTCCAGTGGATCCAAATATACTGGTACCGAAATTACCGAAAGAGCAGGAACCGAAGAACTCCCGACAAGCGCTGAAACCTGAGAAAAAGAAGGCAAATTACCCAGGCGGGGGGGGGGGGGGGGGACCGGAAAATTGGCACTAACAGCACCTTTCTTG
Source organism: Pelophylax lessonae (assembly GCF_965119305.1). Lineage (NCBI taxonomy): Eukaryota > Metazoa > Chordata > Amphibia > Anura > Ranidae > Pelophylax > Pelophylax lessonae. The sequence continues at coordinate 252,491,384 of NC_138768.1, read as the reverse complement.
AAACTCCCCTCAGTAGATGAAGCCTCCTGTCGTAGAACAGGATTGAGACTTCCCTCAGCCGATGAAGCCTTCTTTCATGGCGCAGGAGCAGGCCCGAATCTTCCCGGACGTTTTGCTTGACACCGCGGACGACCGCCATCTCTCCCGGGACTCCTGGACGCCGGCGAATGACGTGGAGAATGATGAGAGGAAGTTGCGCACGACGGGAGGTCAACAGGAACCGGAATGACGTCAGTTGTAAGCAACGAAGATGGCGGACCAGACGGCAGCGAAACCGAATCCTCCTCCGGAATCGCCAAGCACCACTTCATCCAGGCTTCGCCATCCACACCACCAGCTCTCTCCATCAACTTCCTAAGCAAGGATTCCATCGCAGCAGAAAATAACAGTCCACAGGAACGTAAGTCCACAAATTCTTGGTCTGCTCCCACTGACTGATGCCACTAACAGATTTTCACTATTTTTATAGGGAACGGTTAGGATTTAAGGTTTCAAATTTTTGTATTATTAGCCAATTCTTTTGTCCTTTATCTAACTGTCCAATGCTCTAACCTTATTTACTTGACCTATCAGCTTTTACCGCTTAATTGGCCAATCACCTGTTACTCTTATTGTTGTCCTGCTATGACCCCATACATGCATGGCCAGTATTTCAACTCGCCATGCATTTTCATTCTTTTTTCTTTATTTGTTTCCCCCACGTAAGTGGAGTTACGCTTCCAATAAAATGAACTAGACCCATGACAGGTTACTTTTATTGCATTTATTCCTGACCTCCCTTCTTTATCTTATACTTAGTACCTAACCACATTTGTGCTTGCATTATTACACATTTTAAAAAGGATGTCAATGCACAAAAAATACACCTGTACTATTTTTGAGTATTCAGTTCTGTCTTAACACAGGTGTGTATTCTTTTAGGGCCACACCAGGGTGGACCACTGTGGAATTGTTATTGCATTCACATTACCGCGCAAGTGGTTCTAAAGTTTAGTTTTTTCTACCTTAATGCATTTCCTGAATTAACCACTTGCCGACCGCTTAACGAGGATTCACTGCGGAAGTCTGCTGCTGGTGGGCAAAGCGACGTAGACCTACGTCGCTCGCCCAAGAGCCTGTAGGGGGCGAGCGTGCGCCGCTGTCGCCGACGCGCTCCCGCCCCCGTTCATTCCCTGGGGACCTAGCGCGAGTGACCGGCGGCTCTGATGTCCACCGGTCACTCGCGATCTTCCGCAGGAGAGGGAGAAACACAGACGGCTAATGTAAACACAGCCGTCTGTCATTCTACCTGAAGTAATCACAGAGGCTATGAGATCCTGCTATGTAGGATCGTATGTCTCTGTGATTACTTCACTAGCCACGCCCCCTAACAGTTAGAATCACGCCCCTAGGGACACACTTAACCCCTTGATCACCAGTAAAGTTAACCCCTTCCCTGTAATTTTTACAGTAACAGTGCATATTTATAGCACTGATTACTGTAGTAATGTCACTGGTACCCCCAAAAGTGTCAAAATTTTTGATTTACATTTTTTGGGGAATTTCATATAAAAAAATGTGAAAAACATTGTTATTATTTCAAAATTGTCGCTCTTTTTTTGTTTATAGCGCAAAAAATAAAAATCGCACAGGTGATCAAATACCACCAAAAGAAAGCTCTGTTTGTGGGGAAAAAAGGACGTCAATTTAATTTGGTTAAAGCATCGCACGACCGCGCAATTGTCAGTTAAAGTTACACAGGGCCAAATCGCAAAATAGGGCCTGGTCTTTGAGCAGCTAAATCCTCCAGGGCTAAAGTGGTTAAGGGAAAAAAACACACCTCTACTTGTTCCCCCGCCTATCCCTAAACACTTACCTGACACCTCTGATGATCTAGCACTGTCCCCGCCAGCAGCAATGCTCCTCTCTCTTTTTGGATTCACAGGCTTCACTGAGAGCAGTGGGAGCTATTGGCTCCTGCTGCTGTCTCTCAACTCCTGTGAGGAGGGAGCAGGGGTTAGGCTGAGCTGCGTTGTGTGTGTCTATGGATGCACACAAAGCGCACCCCATAGCAAGCACTTGGCTTGCTATGGGGGGACCACCAAAGCAGAGGTTAATAACTGCAAAATTAATGCACAGAGCAGGTAAGTATATCATGTTTTTTATTGTAATAGAAGCAAAATTGACTTTAATATCACTTTAAGGCAGCCTATTCATGTGAATGGACTGCCAATGCACTGCAGCTGACCAAACACCAGACGTCCATCAAGTTTGATGAGCATATTGAATGTAACTGCAATGTACAACAGTGCAATAGTGCACATTGTGGTACACTGCAATGTCAAGGTGTGTTGGGGTGCCTTTCCCAATGAATGCCCCAGAAAAGCACCAAGGCTTAGGTACCAGTTAGAATAAATGCACTGCAATAAAACAAGCATATACCAGTAAAGTTGTGACAGGTTAGTGTTTTATTGTTGTGTTCATTGTCTTGTACTTCTTTATCCCTTTCCTTTGTTCTATCCTTATAATTATTTGTTTGCCACAGGACAAGATTTGTCTAAACTACTGATACAGTACAATTCTTTGTCGCTTATATAGTTCTTCATAATGTGAACATAGCTTATGTTCAATTCTCTGCCATCCCGTGGGTTATTCGCTTTTATGTTTTATTTTCATTTTCTTTAGTAATATTTGTAAAAAGGAGTATAATGAACATAAGTAAAACTTTTTTTTTTTTTTAGCACCATTGTATGTGACAGCCGATCTTCTCCATCTGTTTATATATCACATTTGCAAAAACAGATCAGAGCTATGCAATTATCATAAAACTACCGGTATATATTTGTTCTCAGAAGATGCAGTACAGTATTCCCATCTTTGAAAAATATAATTTTAGCAGCTACCAGTCAGCACATCTAAGATTAATGTAACTTTGTGTACAGTATAGGACTCGTTTATCACTTCATAAGGAGAGGACAGATGACTGTAAGTCATATTTTAATAGATGCGTTGTCACTTCTGCATTTAGCTCCATTTTGAGCTTTAAAAAAAAAAAAAATTTAATTTTCATAAAGGAAGGATTAAAAAGAAAACAGTAATTACATTTTCATAAAGGAAGGATTAAAAAGAAAACAGTATATGCTATATATATATATATACAGTGCATTGCGAAAGTATTCGGCCCCCTTGAACTTTTCAACCTTTTGCCACATTTCAGGCTTCAAACATTAAGATATAAAACTGTATTTTTTTGTGAAGAATCAACAACAAGTGGGACACAATCATGAAGTGGAACGAAATTTATTGGATATTTCAAACTTTTTTAACAAATAAAAAACTGAAAAATTGGGTGTGCAAAATTATTCAGCCCCCTTAATTTAATACTTTGTAGCGCCACCTTTTGCTGCGATTACAGCTGTAAGTCGTTTGGGGTATGTCTCTATCAGTTTTGCACATCGACAGGCTGAAATTTTTGCCCATTCCTCCTTGCAAAACAGCTCCAGCTCAGTCAGGTTGGATGGAGAGCGTTTGTGAACAGCAGTTTTCAGTTCTTTCCACAGATTCTCAATTGGATTCAGGTCTGGACTTTGACTTGGCCATTCTAACACCTGGATATGTTTATTTGTGAACCATTTCATTGTAGATTTTGCTTTATGTTTTGGATCATTGTCTTGTTGGAAGACAAATCTCTGTCCCAGTCTCAGGTCTTTTGCAGACTCCATCAGGTTTTCTTCCAGAATGGTCCTGTATTTGGCTCCATCCATCTTCCCATCAATTTTAACCATCTTCCCTGTCCCTGCTGTAGAAAATCAGGCCCAAACCATGATGCTGCCACCACCATGTTTGACAGTGGGGATGGTGTGTTCAGGGTGATGAGCTGTGTTGCTTTTACGCCAAACATAACGTTTTGCATTGTTGCCAAAAAGTTTGATTTTGGTTTCATCTGAGCATAGCACCTTCTTCCACATGTTTGGTGTGTCTCCCAGGTGGCTTGTGGCAAACTTTAAACGACACTTTTTATGGATATCTTTAAGAAATGGCTTTCTTCTTGCCACTCTTCCATAAAGGCCAGATTTGTGCAGTATACGACTGATTGTTGTCCTATGGACAGAGTCTCCCACCTCAGCTGTAGATCTCTGCAGTTCATCCAGAGTGATCATGGGCTTCTTGGCTGCATCTCTGATCAGTCTTCTCCTTGTATGAGCTGAAAGTTTAGAGGGACGGCCAGGTCTTCGTAGATTTGCAGTGGTCTGATACTCCTTCCATTTCAATATTATCGCTTGCACAGTGCTCCTTGGGATGTTTAAAGCTTGGGAAATCTTTTTGTATCCAAATCCGGCTTTAAACTTCTCCACAACAGTATCTCGGACCTGCCTGGTGTGTTCCTTGTTCTTCATGATGCTTTCTGCGCTTTAAACTGACCTCTGAGACTATCACAGTGCAGGTGCATTTATACAGAGACTTGATTACACACAGGTGGATTCTATTTATCATCATTAGTCATCTAGGTCAACATTGGATCATTCAGAGATCCTCACTGAACTTCTGGAGAGAGTTTGCTGCACTGAAAGTAAAGGGGCTGAATAATTTTGCACGCCCAATTTTTCAGTTTTTTATTTGTTAACAAAGTTTGAAATATCCAATACATTTCGTTCCACTTCATGAATGTGTCCCACTTGTTGTTGATTCTACACAAAAAATTACAGTTTTATATCTTTATGTTTGAAGCCTGAAATGTGGCAAAAGGTCGCAAAGTTCAAGGGGGCCGAATACTTTTGCAAGGCACTGTGTATATATATATATATATATATTAATATTATTATTATTATTCTACAGGTTTTATATAGCGCCAACAGTTTGCGCAGCGCTTAAGAAAATGAAGGCAGGCATTACAATACAATTTGGAACAAGAGGAATCAGAGGGCCCTGCCCGTTAGAGCTTACAATCTAAAATATATATATATATATATATATATATATATATATATATATATATATATATATATATATACTGGTACATATATGTGAATATTTAGGTCCAAAATGTCCCGAATTTTGATGTGACACAGTTAAAAAAAATACAGGTGTAATTTCTTAATGTGTTTAATATGAATGTGTGTATAATTAGTGATCGAGAAATGTTGAAAGTTTAAAATACAATGTGTTTTTTACAGTTTCCCAAAGGTAAGATTACAGAATAACCCTCCAAGTACCAAATAGCAGAAATTTGAAATTTTCCTCTGTAGGTGGTTTCTAAGAGTAATATTTTTCTTTGAAGAATGTGTCTATGACTCACTTATATCAAGAATATTCTCTAGTTTTACAACTCTAACATTTTATTAATAGGTAGCCATAGAAACACTGCCTGTGGCATACAATTCTAGCGCCTGCTAGAAAATTACTGTGATCCTCTGGAATGGCTCTTTGAATTGGGACTATAAGGCCATTTTATAAGTTTTATGGGAACTAAAAAACCGATTTACTTTACAATCTTCTTACATGAAGTTTTATATGCTACATAGAAAGTTATATGTCACTGTAGTGTTTAATGGTGGGATTAAGGGGCAATTCACATCAGATGCATTGGGGCTATGCTGGCTACTATTTTCAGTGCAACCCCATAAAAACATAGATAAGCAGTGATAAAAAAAAGAAGTCCAAATGGTTCATCCAGTCTCCCTATCTATGTTTTATTATCTATATATGTCCCAAGCATGTTTGAATCAATTTACTGTTGGCTGGATCACTACCTCTGCTGGAAGTCAATTCCAAGCATCAACCACTCGTTCTGTAAAATCATACTTTGTAAGACTAGTTTTGAACTTTCTTTGTGCTAGTTTGAAGTCATGTCCCTGTGTTCTTGATCTTTGCTTCATATTGAAAATACTGCCCTCCTGCAATGTTTTCACAACCTTCTCATACTTAAAGGTTACAGTCATGTTCCTACTTTCCCGTCTTTATTAAAGACTGTATATATTACATATTACACTCTAGAATTCTATTCACTTTTCTTACTGCATGGCCACACTGTTTGCTCATTTTACAATCATCTGAAATAGGCACCCCCCCAAATCTTAGTTTTCTGTAGTTCTAGCCAGCGTTGCACCTATAATATTGTACGCTATCGAGGGATTTATTTCCCATAGGCGCATTATTTAACATTTAGAAAGATTGAATTGCAGTTTCCAATAATGCCAAATCATGTTCCACGTTAAAACACTTTGGGCTTGATTTACTAAAACTGGAGAGTACAAAATCTGGTGCATCTCTGCATAGAAACCAATCAGCTTCCAGTTTTTTTTTTTTGTCAAAGCTTAACCACTTAAGCACCGGAGGATTTGGCTGCTCAAAGACCAGGTCCTATTTTGAGATTCGGCACTGCGTGACTTTAATGGACAATTGCGCGGTCGTGCGACGCTGTACCCAAATTAAATTGATGTCCTTTTTTTCCCACAAACAGAGCTTTCTTTTGGTGGTATTTGATCACCTGTGTGATTTTTATTTTTTGCACTATAAACAAAAAAAGAGCGACAATTTTGTAAAAATAACAATATTTTTCACATTTTGTTATATGAAATTCTCAAAAAAAAATGTAAAAATCAAAATTTTTAACATTTTAGGCCAATTTGTTTTCTGCTACATATTTTTGGTAAAAAAAAAAATCGCAATAAGCGTATTTTGATTGGTTTGCGCAAAAGTTATTGCGTTTACTAACTACGGGAAAGTTTTATGTCATTTTTATTGTTTTTTTTTAACTAGTAATGACGGCGATCTGCGATTTTTTTGCGGCACTGCGACTTTGCGGCGGACATATCGGACCCCTGACTGAAATTTTTACACATTTGGGGGTACCAGTGACATTACTACAGTAAACAGTGCTATAAATATGCACTGTTACTGTGAAAATGACACTAGCAGGGAAAGGGTTAACTTTACTGGTGATCAAAGGGGTTAAGTATGTCCCTAGGGGCGTGATTCTAACTGTGGGGGGGCGTGGCTTGTGATGTAATCACAGAGACATACGATCCTACATAGCAGGATCGCATAGCCTCTGTGATTACTTTAGTGTTTACATCAGCCGTCTGCCTTTCTCCCTCTCCTGCAGGAGATCACGAGTGGCCGGCGGCCATTGGAGCCGCTGTTCACATGCGCTGGCTCCCCAGAGAACGAGTGGGGGCAGGAGCGCTCGCCCCCTACAGGTTTGTGGGTGAGAGACGTACCCCTACGTCACTTTGCCTGTAAGCAGCTGACTGCCCCAGTAAATAGTGGTGCAGGGTCGGCAAGTGGTTAATTGAACAAACTAAAGTTAGGCTACCGTGCACAGCTGCACCTGTTTTTGCACTCTCCAGTTTTAGTAAATCTACCTCTTTGTGTCTTTAGCATAAAACATACAGTATCTTACCAAACTTTAGTTATTTACCTTACAAACAGATTCAACAGAATAGGACCTAGAACGGAGCCTTGTGGTACACCACTTTTGGTTGATCTCTGTTCTGACTGAACCCCATTAACCAACTGTGTATCCACTGAACCACCCAGAGGGGTAAGTCTTAGCTTCTACCACTTTTTATGAGTATCTGTGGAACTGTATCAAATGTTATTCTGAAATCAAGATCGGCTAAGTCTACAGCACCACCCCGTTCCGCAACATTAGTGAACAAATTCAGATCAGTCTGACATAATCTGGCGTTAGTAAAGTCATGTTAATTTGGGTCCAGCAAGTTTTGTGTCTTTAACCACATTACGACTGCCCACAGCAGATATACTGCAGCAGGCAGCCGCTCCTGGGTATACGTCGCTCGCGCTCAGGTGGCTATGGGGGAAGCAATGCATGGGTCAGGCGGCTCCGATTGCCGCCTGACACCCGCGATCGCTCCCCGCTGAGAGAGAAGAACAGTCAGCTGTTGAAAACACAGCCGACCGTTCTTCTCCCTGCAATGATCATAGAGCCCGTGTGATCCTTCTATATAGGATCACATGTCTCTATGGTCATTTCAGAAGCCCCGCCCCCCATAGTTAGAATCACACCCCTAGGCTAACATTTAACCCCTTGATCTCCCATAATGTTAACCCCTTCCCTGCCAATGTCATTATTACAGTAACAGTGCATATTTTTAACACTGATTACTGTATTAATGTCACTGGTCCCCCCAAAAGTGTCAAAAATATCAGTCAGGGGTCCGATCTGTCCGCCGCAATGTCGCAGGCCCGCAAAAAATCGCAGATTGCCTCCGTTACTAGTAAAAAAAGAAAAAAACAATAAAAATGACATAAAGTAGTTAGTAGACGCGATAACTTTTGCGCAAACCAATCAAAATACGCTTATTGTGATTTTTTTTACCAAAAATATGAAGCAGAAAACAAATTGGCCTAAAATGTTAAAAAACTTTGATTTTTACATTTTTTTTGGAGAATGTCATATAGCAGAATGTGAAAAATAGTGTTTTTTTTTTTTTTTTTTCAAAATTGTCGCTTTTTTTGTTTATAGCGCAAAAAATAAAAATTGCAGAGGGGATTAAATACCACCAAAAGAAAGCTCTATTTGTGGGAAAAAAAGGACATCAATTTTACTTGGGTACAGCGTCGCGCGACCCCGCAATTGTCCGTTAAAGTAACGCAGTGCCGAATCGCAAAATAGGGCCTGGTCATTAAGGCGGCAAATCCTTCTGGTCTTAAAGTGGTTAAAGGAGTTGTAAAGGCAGGAAGGTTTTTTGCATTAAAATAAAAAGCCTTCTGTGTGTAGCAGCCTCCCCAGCAACCCCTAATACTTACCTGAGCCCCATCTCTATCTGTGAGTCCCTAGGCCGTCTGGGACTCTCCTTTCTGATTAGCTCGGATACAGCTGCGGTGCCATTGGCTCTCAGGGTTGTCAATCGGAGTCAGTGAGCCAATCAGGAGAGAAAGAGGGGGGGGGGCTGAACTGCAGCTCTGTGTCTGAATGGACACACAGAGCTGCAGCTAGGCTTGGGTGCCCCTATAGCAAGCTGCTTGCTGTGGGGGCACTCGATAGGAGGGAGGGGCCAGAAGCAGCAATGAGGGACCCATGAAGAGGAGGATCCAGCAATTATGTTGTATATTGCCTGACCATCCCCTGCAGCCTTTTCTATGTAGGCAGAACCATTCGCACCTTACGTAAGTGATTCGGTGAACATAGACGGTTCATCGAAAAAGGGTGTGACAAACATAGTGTTCCTAGACATTTTTTTAGAAAAACATCAGAAATCCACAGAGAGCCTCCAAGTCTGGGTCATTGAGGCCCTCCCTGGGAGTCTCCCTGCCGCAGAGCATTTTAAACGACTGTGTCAGCATAAGACTTACTGGATATACTCTTTAAATACTCTCATGCCAGGAGGACTCAATGAAGAAATTGATGTGCATTCCTTTCTGTAATTTTTTGTGGGCTATCACACAATGAGGTACGTAGAAGCTCACAGCTCCTTCTACTGGCCTTCTGCTCCCTGCAGGGAAGTGACAAACATAGTGTTCCCAGACATTTTTTTAGAAAAACATCAGAAATCCACAGAGGTCCTCCAATTCTGGGTCATTGAGGCCATCCCTGGGAGTCTCCCTGCCGCAGAGCATTTTAACCACTTGCCGACTGCCGCAAGTACATTTGCTGCGGCAGTCAGCCCCTCCTAGGCAAAGCGACGTAGTACTACGTCACTCCCCCAGGAGCCTGTAGGGGGCAAGCGCACGGCCCCGGAGGCGCGCTCCCGCCCCCGCTCGTTCCCTGACATCCCCGCGCGAGTGACCGGTGGTTCCGATGTCCGCCAGTTACTCGCGATCTCCCGCTGGAGAGGGAGAAAGGCAGGCGACTAATGTAAACAAAGCCGCCTGTCATTCTCCCTGGTGTAACTGCAGAGACTATACGATCCTGCTATGTAGGATCGTATGTCTCTATGGTTACATCAAAAGCCACGCCCCTTGACAGTTAGAAGCACGCCCCTAGAGACACACTTAACCCCTGGATCTCTAATAAAGTTAACCCCCTTCCCTGCCAGTGTCATTTTTACAGTAACAGTGCATATGTATAGCACTGATTACTGTAGCAAAAAATAAAAATCACACAGGTGATCAAATACCACCAAAAAGAAAGCCCTGTTTGTGGGAAAAGTGTACAGCATCGCACGACCGCGCAATTGTCCGTTAAAATCACACAGTGCCGAATTGCAAAATAGGCCCTTGTCTTTGAGCAGCCAAATCCTCCGGGCCTTAAGTGGTTAAACGACTGTGTCAGCATAAGACTTACTGGATATACTCCTTAAATACTCTCACGCCAGGGGGACTCAGTTAAGAAATTGAGGTGCATTCCTTTCTTTTTTTTTGTGATATTAAGTCCAATACCTTTTAAGATATAATAAAAAAATATACATTTTTCCTTTCTCCACAGCGAACCCTTATGGTCATTCATATATATGTAGCACCCTCCTAGACAGGTGCTAAGTAAATGCATCTAATGCTCCTGCTGCTTATCAGGGGAGCCTGATCTTTAGTTAGGCCTGCTCTCTGTGCTCAGTGTGTATTCATCTGGTCTGAGTGAGTGTCCCCGCTGTGGCCAATGGGAAGGCATGTTGGACAGTGGCGGAAACATGGCCAATGATACACAAGCTTTTGGATCTGTCCCAGTGGGTTGGCACCTGGAGAGGTGCATCATGGGGATAAAAACGGAGAGCACATGAGGCAGGGGGTCTTTTGGCGGGAGCAAAGTCCAAGGAGGAGGTGGACGGCTGTCTCTCCTCCTGCAGGTGTAAGGAAGGATGTTCAGGCGGTTGGCCCAGTGAACCAGGTGGGGAGCTGAGCTGCAGAGGATCCAGAGTGCTGACAAGTGGAGCTGCTAGCAGAGTCATCTTGGGAAAAACAGTATCGTGAGTACCAGGAGATCTGCCTAGGGGTCCGCCTAAGAGAGGGGACCACCCCAGAGAAGTCAGGGGATCAAGGAGCTAGCTCACACAAGGAGTGTATCAGTAAAAGGGGGTGCTGTGTAGTTGACCCTGAAAATAAAGAACAAAGGGGGTGCCAGGAAGGGCCCGGATGTTGTTCAGCAGTGCAGTTCAGTTGCCTCAGAGTACAGATTACCTCAGGGAATTAATTCAGTTCTGTGTCAAAGTCAGTGACAAACTGAAACAGCGGCCTAGCCGTGACTAGCATTGCTCAGCGTTACCCAGCGCTACTCAGCATTTTCCAGTTGTCCCAGTATATTGTGCATTGTGTATAAAGTTGGATTATCCCACTCATTCCCTTGTCCCATCCAAGTTCCAAATAAAACATAAAAACCAAAGCTACTGGACTGTTTCCTGATTAAACCATAATCACTTGGGAAATGCCTAATTGTCATGCTGTTGCTAATGGTAACCCAGGGGAACCCGTAACCAGCATCTTCCATAGGAGTAGTTCTACATATGTTTTTGGATATTGATAGGTGCCTTCTCCTGGTTGGGGTTGGTGGTTATTTCCGTATAGTAGGTAACTTTGGCAACCAGTGTACTATGTGATTGTTACTTATGACTTTTGACGTAATTTCTGCTTCCACGTTCCACGGTGGTTAGTGTGGAGGTTTCACTGCTGGACACCTACGACCAGTCACTTCATCTGATTCTCTTCCCTCGCATTTGGGGAGAATGTAAAGCATATAGGATGAATTGTTTTTACTTCTTGTAAGGTTTTTGATCTTGTACAATAATTGTCTGCATTTTAATACTACACTTAGTGGCGACTTCCCCCTCTCTGCTTTCCACTTTGCAAAGTAAATCAACCCCACTGAGAGCATGACTTGGGAGCAGAAGATGACCTTTATCTACCACAGAAATTAGGATAACAGCCTACCTCGCTAATTGGAACACACCCAGTATTACCAACACTAAAGCTGGCCATACACTGATTGAAATGTGGTCATTCAAGCAGGAATTTCCAATAATGTGTGGGCTTTTCTGCTCAACTGATGTCCATTGTTTATTTGACTTTTGTCGAAGGGATATTGTGGCAGGTGTATTCGCACAGCGGCAGAAAATACAATGTGCCAGAGGCAGGGGAATCCTCAATCTACTTTATTTGCGTGGATGGAGGAATCTGGGTTTTTTTTTTTTTCATTAGGCCACAGCTTGACACTGACCTACACAGCATCCAGAGAGGCCTATACACATGCCTTTGTGGCAAAAATGATACCCCCATTCAAAAGAATAGAACTGTGCAGCAACAGTGAGCCAAATGCTAGGCTTGCAGTTGTTGCACAGTATTCTCTTTCAAAAACGCAATTTGGCTGTCAAAAAAGCGTATTTAGGAGGCAGCAGCTCCTGAATGCCTTTCAGCTGGTCCTGTACCGCTCTCTGAAAAGTGATCCACCACCAATTGCTTTTCAGAGACAAACGCAAGTGTAAATGAACCCTGTTGTATTTTATGCCTACGCATTTTTCCTGCAGTAGAAAATGCTGAAAAATATGTCATACCACATTCAGGCTCTTTTAATAGCATGTGTCAGTTCATCGGGTATAATAAGTACTTTCTTTTCAGATTCACAGTGATTTTGCAGACTTCTTACCCTTATCCTCTTTTGCTTGCACACGCTTTTTTTGTGCATTTTATGATTAAAGTAGAATCCTTTCATGTGGATTCTGTCGGTGGTGCTGCTGAGGCTCAGTTCACAGAAACCAGCTTGTTCAACTAATAAACATTAACCTATGCCTATTTCTTTTTTTTTCCCACAAAATAACTTTTACAGACAAACAGAGGTGCCTTTTCTCCCGATGGGGTGCACACGGTTTCTTATGCAACAACTCTCACTATGAGTGGAAAACTGCCTGAAGGAACATTACTCTCCCCCTAGGCTGAGAGGATGCTTTTACTGTACTGCATCTCAGGGAATGTATAGTGGTTTTGTGCACATTTTATTTATTAAGGTCAGAAATAATAAAAAAAAAAAAATATATATATATATATATATATATATATATATATATATATATATATATATAATGTGGTAAGTTAAATGTGAAATATTGCATATTGGTTTATTCAGTCTTCTTAAAAACCATCAGATAGAGTTATAGTCTTCTTTTGTCAAATTCAGCTATTTAAACATTCACTTCTTGTCAGGAAATTCAAAAGGATAAAAATAAAAAATCACCACTGCATTGCTATAATTATCTAAGTAGAGAGTAATCAATAAAATTTAGTTACCCCTGTAACAGAACCGCAACCCAAGATGTGTTTGTGGGCTTCCATCAGTATACGGCTTCCTCCAGTCTTGAACATAGGTATCAGATATTCTAGCCGCCCCCATACAAAGCTAGCCGACAACTTAGCTTGTACAAGTTCTGGAACCTTCTCCTTTGCTGAACAGTCTCACACTGAATATATACAGACATGAGGACATCCCCTTCCTGATCAAATTACCCTACCAGGTCACGTGTCTGATAACATTATCATATGCAGATGAAATTGTGTACAGAAATAGAATTAACCTGAACTAATTATCTAGCCATCTGTACAGAAACAATATGTGAGTTCATTAACAATTAACAATATGACAGACAGGCTTAACAGAAAACACATCACACCCTTATACACAGACAATAGGAAGAGACCACCAGTAACAGACTGTCCGTCTCTGACATTGAAGAACATGGAACAGAGGCCAATGTGATTAGCACTTTCAATGGACATGTTCAGAATCAAACAGGCCAGGAATAGTCTTCATATATTTCTTGAGATATATGGTTGATAAATATTACTGTCCCATTTGAAGTAATCCAAACCATATTCTCAGTGTCCATTAAGTACCTGTCTTTCATTCCCAGTGGGTCTGTGCCTGAGTTAGTCGGGTAACAATCCCAAAGAGTCAATCCATCCTGGCAGCCTCCTTGACAAAGTTCCACATAGTTTGTAAGTTTGTCCTGGCAGGGCACCTGGAGCTCTCATAGCCGATCAGTCTGTGGAAGTCTGGTTTGGGCAGGCCAGACTGGGCTTCTTGGTCGCCCTGTGTCCCTAATAGACACAGGGTGACTTACACATCAGAGGGGCCTAGGGGGCTGAGAGAGCTTTATACCTCTCTAAGGTAAGCTGTGTTCCACGGGACCCCCAACCAAAGTGACTTCCGTCACAACCCCCAGCTTTGTGTACCGACACACCTTCACCTACTATACAGGGTGTGGTCACTTAAGGAAAAGACAGCATATAGGAAAAAGCATTATAGATTCCCAAGAACACCTTATGCAGGGACACTCGCTGTATTGTAATAAATTAAAGCTTTATTAGGACAAGATTGTAGTAAATAAAAAAACACGCACTACCACCAGTGCAAAACATTAAAAATCTGACAACGTTGTCATAACTGGTAGCAGCACATCACATGCATAAACCACAGTACACAAACACCACTAGAACCTAGAAAGGTAAAGTATGGAAGTCCACACTATACAGTAAGGGGTGAATACATTAAATTATTCCAGTAACATCATCTCTGACAAGCAATGGGACATGGTGAAGGGGGAACTAGCTGTTCTTGAATGGCAACAATCCAGCAACCAATCCTCTATTGTTCCGTATGGGTTTGGTAGATGGAGACCTGGATGGATCACTGTAACTGAATGTAAATGTGCAAGAATGAATGCATGTGCACTGACTGGATCAAAGTACCTCCATGAACGCCACTGAATTCATCCCCATGGGGGCAGGGTAAACCATACTGCTCGCCATCTGATATATGATGGTATAAGCAGGTGGGTCAGGTGTCTGTGAGTTCAATAGATGGAAAGCCGTGCTGTGTGTGAATGCGTTCAGTATGACAAGACTAAATCTGTCTATAGTGATGAAGGCTCACCATTCCATAACACTGCAACGGCTGAGCCACTCAGTCCAATCAATCACCGTGGGTGATGGAAACTCACATACAGATCACCTTAGGTACTTTGTCCATTGCATTGATCCACAAGTCCTGGCAATGCTCAATGTGGGTACATTAGCTTCCAGCCCTCTGGCCAGGATGATGGCGTCATTCTGGCGCATTTCGCCCGGCAATAGGATTGAGTGTGAGGATAAAAAAACAGCTGATCGTGGGTTGCTGTTTACTTCACCTGATCAGCTGTCATTGGCTTATAGCTGATCACATGGTAAGTAGGTGGAGGCAGGGCGGCCCCCTTACTCCAATCTCTGATCAGGCAAGTCTCATAGACTCGCTGATCACAGAGCGACCCGGGCACTGATGCATGGGAGGACATGAATGTACGCCCTCCCGGCAATTAAGGTCTGCGCTGTAGCCGTCTTTCGGCTATAGCGTGGGCGGCAAGTAGTTAACCGGCTATATACTGCGGCGGTCAGCCCCGGCCAGGCAGAGTGACGTATGGGTACGTCACTCGCCTGTCACTGACTTGTGAGCCAATTGCGGGCGGGCGCGCGCCCGCCCCGGCTCGTTCACTGACAAGTCAGTGCGTGTGAACGGCGGACCCGATCGTCCGCCGGTCCCTCACGATCGCTCCGGTGAAGGGAGAAAGTCAGGCGGCTTATGTAAACAAGCCGCCTGTCATTCTCCCTGGTGTAAATGAAGATCAGACGGTTCTACTATGTAGGACCGTTGATTTTTGTTTTTACACCAATAGCCATGTCCCTTTACAGTTAGAATCACGCCCCTAGGACACACTTAACCCCTCCCTCTCCAATACAGTTAACCCCTTCCCTGCCAGTGTCATTTTTGCAGTAACAGTGCATATGTATAGCACTGATTACTGCAGTAATGTCACTGGTAACCCCAAAAGTGTCAAAAATGTCAGTCAAGGGTCCGATCTGTCCGCCGCAATGTCGCAGTACCGCAAAAAAAAAAAAATCGCTGATCGCCGCCATTACGCGTTAAAAAAAAACACCAAAAATTACAAAAATCTTTCCCTTTGTTAGTAAACGCGGTAACTTTTGCGCAAACCAATCAAAATACGCTTTTTGCGATTTTTTTAACCAAACATATGTAGCATAAAACAAATTGGCCGAAAATGTTAAAAAATTTTGATTTTTACATTTTTTTGGGGGGGAATTTCATATAAAAAAATGTGAAAAATATTGTTATTTTTGCAAAATTGACGCTCTTTTTTTGTTTATAGCGCATGATCAAAAAATCACACAGGTGATCAAATACCACCAAAAGAAATCTCTGTTTGTGGGAAAAAAAGGACGTCAAATTCGTTTAGGTACAGCGTCGCACCACCGCGCAATTGTCCGTTAAAGTCACGCAGTGCCGAATCGCAAAATACCCCCTGGTCTTTTAGCAGCCAAATCCTCCGGGGCTTAAGTGGTTAAAGCACAGTACAACTGGGGAGAATTACTTAGTGGTTAACAGTTCCTGTGACCTAACCTGTGTTCTGCTATCCTCTGTTTAACCTGGCTTGCTTCTTGACTCTTCTGCATTTAGATTTCCCGTTGCTGACCTTGTTGTGTATCCTGACTATAGTCTCCTGACTGCACTCTTGGTACCACTCTGATAATGATCTTGACCTGGAATTTGATCTTCCCCTGATTTGGTATCTCTGCTTCCTGGAAGTTGCTGACCCTGCTTGTTCCTGTGCTCCTTTGCGCTACCTGTGCATCAGCTTCCTGCACAGACCTGGTCCAAGCATTTGCTGTAGCGATGCAACTACAAGACTATCTATTGATTTCCTGCTGTATCCGACCCAGCAGGCACCCATGCCATTCTTTGTCCTGCTATGCCCTGTCTCTAAATCCAGCTTGTGGACAGGAGGTATAAAGGTATGCCCTCTGATCAGCTTGGCCTCTACCAGGTACGTGACAGCTCTGCTGTAGGAAGCTTCTTGTTTACCAAACTGGAATCACTGGTCACAGCAATAAAGGCTAGTACACAGTGTCTGAATATTGGCTGATTCAACAGAAACTGCTCAACATTCAGCCAGTGTGAACAGCAGCCTATCCGACAGAAGCTGCCCTAATTTCCGGCTTCTGTCCAATGGGCATGCTGGAAAACCACCATCCGTTAAGAGCTAACAGTCAATGGCTGTGAGCGCTGACCAGTGTGTTCTGGTTGGGGGGGGGGGGGGGTTGATCCCCCTGTCACAGAACACAATAGCTTAACTGGAGAACGCTGTATTAACATTGAGCTCCTCAGTTTTTTTTTATGTTCAGCCCGCTAAATTTAACAAAAAATAAAAAATAAAAGTGTGTACCAGGCTTAACTCATCCCTCATTAGAGAGCTCAGTGGGAGGTTTTATTCAGGGAAGGGATATACAAAGCAAGCACCCTCTGTTGGTTGTTTCTTTGTCTTTGCTTTTGCAATTCGTGTCATGCATTAAAGTTTATTTGTAAAATAAAGATATAAAATACCAGTTTAAAATGTATAGATTTAAATAAAACATCAAACAGGAACTTAGTAGCAAAAACTCCTTATTTAAAAAGTCCATTTATATTATCTACATACAATACATTTTCTTATCAAGAGGCTGCAACAAGAGATACAGCTATGAAAAGCAAGTCAAGAAAAAGAGCTTTGTTGCTTTATTTTGTACAGCATGTAGTATTAGCCCCTGCTGGAGTTTTATTTATACATGGAAACCGTGACAACTTTAATGCATCTGCTTGCAGGCACCTATAGGCATTTTCTAAAAGGCAAAGTGAGTTGTTAGTACAGTTACTGCCAGCAAACAATCACCCCATTGGCAGGTCACATGCCTGAGGAAGGTGTCTGCTTGGCCCTGAAATGTCACTGGTTTACATGTGAACATTTAATAAAACTCTTGGATGTTTTTCAGAGATCCTTGGTGCATTGGCGATATACAGTGAATATAGAAAAGATTCTCCCCTGACACAGTATTTGTTTTATCCAGCTGTATCCAACATATAACATCCAAGTCCAAGATAGCACACCAACATGTCAGAAATGTTTTTAAAAAAACCAAAAACAGAATCACTGAGTTGGAAAAAGGATCACCCTCTCCTAAAAATGACTTGTAAACTCAATCAGGTGTAGCTAATCACCTTCTCAATGGCACAAAGCCATTTAACTTTCAAATGTGATCAGCTGTGGTAATTTTGATTAGCTCAGCATGAAAAGAGCTTTCCTAGAGAATTTCAGTCCCTGGTAGGGCCACTGAAGCAAACAATCAACTATGGGTGGCAAGGCACTGTGAAAATATCTCAGGGATAAAGCTGTGGACAGGCACAAGTCAGGAGATGGATACAAAAAAAAGTCAAAGGTTTTATCAATGCCTAGAACCACAGTGAAGTCGATTATTAAGAAGTGAAAGATATTTGGTACAACACACAACCTCCCTGGATCAGGACATTGCTCCAAACTGGATGTAAGAGCCAGGAGGAAACTGGTCAGAGAGGCTACCAAGAGGCCTACAGCAACTCGGAAGCAGTTGCAGGAATTTATGGCAATGAGTGGTTATGTTGTGCATGTGACAAAAATATCACAAATTCTCCACAAATGTGGCTTTTATGGGAGGGTTGCAAGAAAAAAGTCACTCCTCAAGAAAGGCCACATGCAGTCACGACTGAGCTTTGCCAAAACGCACCTTGAAGATTCTGAGGCCACATTGAAAAAGGTGTTATGGTCAGATGAGAGTAAAATTGAATTATTTGTCCTCAACGCCAAACGATATGTCTGGCGGAAATCCAATACAGCTCACCATCCAAAAAATACAATTTCTTCAGTAAAGCATGGAGGTGGTAATATCCTGTTATGGGGGTGTTTCTCTGCAGCAGGGACTGGAGCACTTGTCAGGATAGAAGGAAGAATAAATGGGGCAAAATACAGTCAAAATCTGCTGCCCTATGCCAGAAAGTTGTCAATGGGAAGAAGGGTTACCTTCCAACATAACAATGGCCCAAACCACACAGCAAAAATTACCACACAGTGGATTGAAAATCTGTAGAATGACCTGAAGACTGCAGTCCACAAACGGTCACCATCAAATTGAACTGATCTTTAGCAGTTCTGCAAAGAAGAGTGGGCAAATATTGCAAAGTCTAGATGTGCAAAGTTAGTAGAGACATATCCCAACAGACTAAAGGCTGTAATTAAAGCAAAAGTTGGTTCAACAAAATACTGACAAAAGTGGGTGATCCTTTTTAAAACTCAGTGAATCTGTTTTTGAATTTTTAAATTTTTTTTCTGACATGTTGGTATTATATCTTTCACTTGGATGTTATAAGTTACACTGAGTAAATACAGCTGGATAGAACATAAACTGTGTCTGTTTTAATTTCAGGATGCAAAGCAGCAAACTGTGATTAAAGGGAGGTGATTCCGTTATATACCCACTGTATCTCCTATTTTGCGCTCAAAAAATGACCGTGATTGTTGGCCCACACCCCTATGTCAGACAAAAATACACCAGAAGGAAAAAAGATGGGGCTTAGGCCGGTAGGAAAGGGAGGATCACAACTATGACACAATTATTTCATAAAAACAACATATTTATTAAATCAAAAAAAAAATTACATGACAAACACATGATAAAAAGCAAACACATGTGTACAAATATACTCCCACTGGGAGTGCCAGTAGGTGGTAATGGTCTCTGTTAATGTACGATCTAGGGGTCCCCAGCAAGCCAACGCATTTTGCAGCAAGGCTTCCTCAGGGCCAGAGAGACCAAAAAGACCAATATTCCCACTGCATCAGAGACAAGGCGAAACACATGAGTCACAGGGCAGACGCCGAGGGCCAGTAGGTAGAGGCAGTTCCAATCTAAAGTGACTATAGCGATATAAACCAACCATAACGTTACAATTATTCTTAAAGTATTGGTAGCTTGTAAATTACTTAGTCACTGAATTAGTGGGGACAGGCAGGCTCCCTTGGAACATGCAGAGGTAGGCTCCCTTAGAACATGCAGCTTGAAGGACAGCCCCATATCTGTGGGTAGATTGGGACCACCCATACCACCTGCCCCTTGAGCCTATTTGGCTACGGGGACTATTTAGATCGCCTGCCCTGTGAGGCCAGCTGACCATGATGAGGCTGACATAACTACATGCTAAAGCATCCGGGAATGATGTCCCCACTAATTCAGTGACTGAGTAATTTACAAGCTACCAATACTTTAAGCATAATTTGAATGTTATGGTGGGTTTATATTGCTATAGTCACTTTAGATTGGAACTGCCTCTACCTACTGGCCCTCGGCGTCTGCCCTGTGACACGTGTTTCACCTTATCTCTGATGCAGTGGGAATATCGGTCTTTTTGGTTTCTCTGGCCCTGAGGAAGCCTTGCTGTGAAACGCGTCGGCTTGCTGGGCACCCCTAGATCGTGCATTAACAGAGACCATTACCACCTACTGGTACAGATGTATCAGCACTCCCAGTGGGAGTATATTTGTACACCTGTTTGCTTTTTATCATGTGTTTGTCATGTAATTTTATTATTTTTTTGATTTAATAAATATGTTGTTTTTATGAAATAATTATGTCATAGTTGTGATCCTTCTTTTTCTACCATTATATCAAGGCCCCATCTTTTCTCCTTCTGGTGTATTTTTGTCCTATTCTGTGCTGTTTCTGGTTTTTAGCTGGTGGTCGCTACAGCAACCACCTACTTTACAGCCATCTCCAGCAATCCGTGCATTGGGAATATTTCTCTGGTTGTATTGCATAGGTCACACAGAATTGAACAAAACCTGTCAGGAAAAAGATGTGGAATCTGCTTTTATTGACTTTTTTGTGCAGTTTTGGGGCTGTCATTCTTATCTATACTTTACTGCATAGCGAATCACTGTCCTGGAGCACAGATGTATGATCTGCTTTGTGAAGGTAAGACTAAAATGACAGGCTCCTTTAAATCCCATAGTCTTTCTGATGTCTGTAGTACAAATAGTCATGCCAGATGCTGTTTATTTGTACTCTGACTTTCTTAGCCCATTGTCTGTGTATGTGACACAAATGTAATGTAAATTTCCAATTATTCAATAAAACGTATGGTCAGTTCATGTAAGGTCTCGGCACACTTGCAGAACTTTGCCACTTACGTTTAACTTGCCATTACAACCTGTTAATGGAAGAGCTTAAAATTTCAAAGATGTCAAGGATGTTATTGTTTCTTTTAATGAGTATTTGCTAATTCTTGGTCTAAAGACCCACGTTCTGCTTTTGATTCTTTAATATAAATAGAGCCTTGGCTGGTGGAGGCAATTAAGCCAGGTCCATTTTAATGATAGTTTTTTCTAATTGCTGGAAGAGTTGGCAGGCAATGTGCTAAGTAGTTTTTTAGTAACTGTGCTGCTCTGTTAGGTATCTGCTGCAGTTCTCCCACTGTGCTGACTCGGCACCTCCACAGACATTAACTAAACACTGGGCTGATTTAGCTCAGCGTGCTAACTGCAGATTGACAGCAGCCAAGCATAAGCTGCGCGCTCGTAACCATGCGTCTTGCAGGTACACTATACAACTAACACTGGTTTGACTAGCCTGTACCATCTAAACTCAGTAAAACAAATACACTGCAAAGTTCTGTTTTTTTACACAGGAAAATAATACAAATCTCTAACTTTCTTTCCATAATGTTTTTTTTTTTTTTAACCTATAACACCGGATTGTATTTACTTCCAACTTAGATAAGTTATATGGTCACAGAATATGCTTTCATTTTATAACATCAGAAATGTAATAGTAACAGTACAAACAATAGTTATTATTGACAATATATAGACACTTGAAATATCAGTCATGTTGTGAGTACTTCAGAAAGAAAGAAAAGGTTCTACTAGCCCAAATTGTGCAAAAGTCCTCCTGAGATGTTGGGTGCAGGATATGCAGTCGCTCAGCTGCCAACACAGTAATTAGTAGAAGATGATCCGTAACTCCATACATGCTCTTAAATATATCCAAATTTACTTTCACATGCACATAACTGGGTAACTTCAGATGACTCAATTGCCTCGGTGGTCCTGAAGGCGACCTATCTAGGGTCATATGAATCATTGAGGAATGCGCTGTTTAGAGGCTTTAAGTCACCATTCCCTCTCACACTCTCCATGAAAGCAGTGATAAGAGCGTGGCAAACTACTAGTTTCTAAACACTAAGTCAACCCAGATCTCCCTTATGTTTAAACCTTGTACTTTCAATCTATCCCTGATCTGCCACTATGGGCATCAAGGGACAAAAAAACACTGGAGCATATTTATCGGGAGGGTACCTTTGATACGCTTAAACAACAGTATGGACTTTCTAATCAGTATTTCTTTAGATATCTGCAACTTAGGCATGCCTTCTTTACCCAGTTTGGCTACCAACTCTTAACTATCCTACAGCCTAATCTGGAATCTCTGTTGCGAGAGGACCCATAGACAAACCTGTCTAAAAGCTATGAAGCATTTCTCCCCTTAGTACATATGGAGCTGGAGGGCCTATACGCTAAGTGTCAGGAAGGATTGGGAAAATCTATGGGAGTACCCGTTTCTGCAACTAGTAGCCATCAGAGATCACCTGATTCAATTTAAAATTGTCCACCTAGTTTATTTAACACCACTAAGATTACATAAAATTTACCAAGCCCCTCCCCTTCCTCTGTTGGAGATGGTGGAGATTTCTGACACATATTATGGTTCTGCCCCAATTTACAAACCTTTTGGTCCGAAGGTACCCAATTTACATCTTCTTTAACTATGGTCCCCATCCGCCAAATGGTGACGGTCTGTTTGCTGGGCCTTGTTGGCACCTTGGCACACTGCAGCGCGCTCAAGACTTTATAGGTCTATTTTTGTTTTACGCAAGAAAACTGATAATGGAAACATACCGAAGAGCCCTCCTTAAATTCCTGGAAAAATATAGTAATTACTACTGTCCCACTATATAAAGCCACGTACCATTCCAGTGGCTATCCAGCTAAATTTGACAAAGTATGGAATATTAAGCTGGAATCCGCCACGACTAATGCATCCCAATAGAGTCTGGAACAAGCAGCTCTTGGTTATGGTCTCTGGACTAGGCTAGTCAAGCCTTCTTTTTCCTTCACCTAAATTGCAGCCAATAGGTCTAGTACACGCATTTCTCCTTTACTCCCATCTCGACGATTGGCATTTTATGTACATATGTATGTTATTGACATTGAGCAGTACAAAAGATGTAGGTTTTCTTTTGTAATTAGTATTTTATACATGTATTTTTTTCGAGCCAGGGAAAGCCCAGAGGCTCTATACTATAATTGTCTATCTTACACCTTTGCAAAATCCATAAAAAGAATTTACAAAAAAAAAATATCCAAATTTATTGATGCTCCATAAAAGACAGACAGGTACAGCAGGTGTTAACATGTTTCAGCCATGAAGGCCTACAACGCTGTCATGGCTGAAACACGTTAACATCTGCTGTGCCTGTTTGTCTTTTATGGAACATCAATAAATTTGGATATATTTAAGAGCATGTATGGAGTTGCAGATCATCTTCTACTAATTACTATTTTGTAAGTACTGCCTGTCTTCTGGTGATCTCTTTCCACTACATCCTGGATTCCCTACATGCTTTGCGGCATCCCCTTTGTTGTTACTTCTTTATATGGACTACATATCCCATGGTACCTTGCTGCCTGCAAGCAGTGATTCCTGTACTAACTCCTCCTCGCAGCACCTCTGTAGTTCAGAAAGCAAGTAAATATGTGGGATTCTTCAATAGGTACGTTTTCAACCTTAAATATCTTTCAAGATCAATAGGTGTAGGCCATAAATAATTGAAATGAATTTATGATTTTAATTTTGACCATAGATTTACTATAATTGCTATATAGAAATTATATAAGCACAAATATGTATTGATAAGTGGTACTGATAACCAACATGGGCCCAAGCAATTTTTTTTATCAGTTTCCAGCGTCCATTTTACCCATAATACATTATCTCACAAAAGTGAGTACACCCCTCAGATTTTTGTAAATTATTTTTTATATCTTTTCATGTGACAACGCTGAAGAAATTACACTTTGCTACAAAGTAAAGTAGTGAGTGTACAGCTTGTATAACAGTGTAAATTTGCTTTCCCCTCAAAATAACTCAACACAAAGCCATTAATGTCTAAACCGCTGGCAACAAAGATGAGTACACCCCTAGGTGAAAAAGTCCAAATTGGGGCCCAAAGTATCAATATTTTGTGTGGCCACCATTATTTATCAGCGCTACCTTAACCCTCTTGGGCATGGAGTTAACCAGAGCTTCACAGGTTGCCACTTGAGTCCTCTTTCACTCCTCCATTATGACATCACGGAGCTGGTGGATATTATAGACCTTGCGCTCCTCCCACTTGTTTGAGGATGCCCCACAGATGTTCAATAGGGTTTAGGTCTGGAGACATGCTTGGCCAGTCCATCACCTTTACCCTCAGCTTCTTTTGCAAGGCAGTCTTGGAGGTGTGTTTGGGGTTGTTATCATGTTGGAATATTGCCCTGCAGCCCAGTCTCTGAAGGAAGGGGATCATGCTCTGCTTCAGTATGTCACAGTACATGTTGGCATTCATCATGGTTCCCTGAATAAACTGTAGCTCCCCAGTGCCGGCAGCACTTATGCAGCCCCAGACCATGACACTCCCACATTGATGATTGACTGTACGCAAGACATACTTGTCTTTGTACTCCTCACCTGGTTGCCGACACACACGCTTGACACCATCTGAACCAAAAAGGTTTATCTTGGTCTCATCAGACTACAGGACATGGCTCCAGTAATCAATGTCCTTAGTCTGCTTGTCTTCAGAAAACTGTTTGCTGGCTTTCTTGTGCATCATCTTTAGAAGAGGCTTCCTTCTGGGACGATAGCCATGCAGACCAATTTGATGCAGTGTGCGGCGTATGATCTGAGCACTAACAGGCTCACCCCCCACCCCTTCAACCTCTGCAGCAATGCTGGCAGCACTCATACATCTATTTCCCAAAGACAACCTCTGGATATGACGCTAAGCACGTGCACTTAACTTCTTTGGTCGACCATGGCGAGACCTGTTCTGAGTGGAACCTGTCCTTGTAAACTGCTGTATGGTCTTATAGCCAACCTGCTGCAACTCAGTTTCAGGGTCTTGGCAATCTTCTTATAGCCTATGCCATCTTTATGTAGAGCAAAAATTCTTTTTTTCAGATCCTCATAGAGTTCTTTGCCATGAGGTGTCATGTTGAACTTCCAGTGACCAGTTTGAGAGAGTGATATCGATAACACCAAGTTTAACACACCTGCTCCCCATTCACACCTGAGACCTTGTAACACTAACGAGTAACATGACACAGGGGAAGGAAGGAAAATGGCTAATTGGGCCCAATTTGGGCATTATCACTTAGGGGTGTACTCCCTTTTGTTGCCAGCGGTTTAGACATTAATGGCTGTGTGTTGAGTTATTTTGAGGGGACAGCAAATTTACACTGTTATACAATCTGTACACTCACTACTTTACATTGTAGCAAAGTGTCATTTCTTCAGTGTTGCATGAAAAGATATAATAAAATATTTACAAAAATGTGAGTGGTGTACTCACTTTTGTGAGATACTGTAACTGCTTGAAACTGACAATGAAATGCAAAACAATAACACTCAAAAAATAAATAAATTCAGCGCTACTTAATCATATTTAAATATATAAATGTGCAGTCACCTCAAAAATGTGTAAGTAATGTAAAAAACATAATAATATATAAGCATATTATTATGCTTATATATACATAGAGTTGTCACTAAAATATATCACATAAACACATCAAAGTGCAATGAAGTGTCCAGTACTTCAACTCCGTTACAAATATAAACACATACAACAAGTCCACCAATAATGTCCAATATGTATAAAGTGGTCCACAACACAGATCGGCATTGCTTGGATATTCCTCTCGCAGGGTGTCACGGCCTGTGCTTGTGTTTTATTGATTACCTTTTTTTTTACGATGAGAGTTCTGTCTAGACAATGTAGTAATGAAATGATGTTGAGGATGTCTGTAAATTAAAGCCGAGTACTCAGAGGCCAAATGTTGGGCGGCAACAGAAACCAGGCGACATTCAGCCTGTGTTCACTGCAGCCAGTCAGACAGAAGCCTGCCGACTTCTGTCGATGGGACATGACCGAAAACGGTCTGCCGGTCAGCTCCCAATCAGCCAATGGCTGAGCGCTGACCGGAGTGTTCTAGCCATCCCCTGTCAGAACACAATAGCACAGCAGGGGAAATCGCTGTACTAACATCCCATTGTTAGTACAGTGGCTCCTCCGGAGCTCTCAGTTTTTTTTCGTTCAAACCTGCTGGGTTGAACAAAAGAAAACTATTAGTGTGTACTAGGCCTTAGGCCCATAGTTGTAAGTATTGTCCAAGATACCTGGGAAAGTGATTAGAAGCAGGTGGATAGGAAAGGACAGTCGGCCTTGTACCTTTAGCTATGGTTTTTCTTTTATATTATGGGTTCTTGTTCATGTTATTAAGAAGCAAAATGTGATAGCGCTGCTCTACAGTAGGTGTAACAATACAAACAATATATAAAATAACATCGATCATCTGAAAAATAAAATCCCAACAATTTAGGTGACAAAGAAAAAAGGAGAGAAGCTCTTCATCAAAAAAAGCAATAAAATTCTTCTTGTGCAATAAGAAAAAAAAAATCGTGTTAAATAAATCGTGCTTCACAAAACAACAAGTGATGTGCTTCCACTCTTCAATCGTGTGCTCCAACCACTGGGTTCAATGCAAGCTCACCCCTATATGAGACCCACAAGGGTCAATAAAACATAACTGGAGCAACCGCTAAGGCAAGGGCTCCTTGGTACGATGTTGTACCATACAATACAATTTTTATCTCAGTCTTTCATGTTATTGCTAATAGCTTTTTGGCTGATATTTGAGACTTTAATTAACACTTCCCGCAAATCGATGTACCTGTATGTCGTTTCGGAGAAGTGGTTGAACCGTGATGATGCCTGCAGTTGCACCTGCGGCATCAACCCAGTACCGTTTTTTTAGAGCCGGCGGTCGGCTTCAGAAGATAACAGCCGATGTGGCTCGGGAGCCACTCGGCCGCTATCCCAGTGAGCGGGAGGGGACTCCCCCCCCCTTCCCGCCACCTTCTTCGGCTCTGCCTGGGTCCCCCATCCTACCGGGAGACCCGATCAACCAGCTGGCATGTCCGCCGGCTGGTTAGAGTCCCAAAAAAATCAGGATTTGGCTTTGATCGGGTCTTCAATGTAGTAACCCAGACGTCATGACGCCACTTCCAGTTTACTTGGTGGCTAACCGCGCTGAATTTAACAAACTGTCAGTATTAAAAAATGCAGATTTTGGCATTTTTAATACTTTGAAGTGCAGTGGAGGGGTCTGGGGTCTTTTAGACCCCCAATCCCCCCATAAAAAAGTACCTGTCACTGCCTACTACTGTCACAAGGGATGTTTACATTCCTTGTGAATAGCAATAAAAGTGATCAGATTTTTATTTCATTTTTTTTAAAATAAAAACAGTGATAAAATAAAAAATTAAATAAAATAAATAGTAAAAAAAATTTTTTTAAAGTGCCCCCGTCTCTGCGAGCTTGCGCACGAAAGAAAACGCATAAATAAGTCGCACCCGCAAATGAAAACTGTGTTCAAACCACACATGTGAGATATCACCATGATCACCAGAGTGAAAGCAATAATTCTAAAAAAAGACCTATGCTGTAACTCTAAACTGGTAACCATTACAATTTTTTAAAGCTTCGCCTATGGAGATTTTTAAGTACCGTATATCTTTCACAATATACAAAAAAATTGGGCTAACTTTACTGTTTAGTTTTTTAAATGCAGTGAAATTTATTTTTTCCAAAAAAATTGCGTTTGAAAGACCGCTACTCCAATACTGTGTGACAAAAGTTATTGCAACGACGCCATTTTATTCTCCAGAGCATTTGCTAATATATATATATATATATATATATATATATATACACAATATATATATATATATATATATATATATATATATATATATATATATATATATATTTATATAATGTTTGGGGTTCTAAGTAATTTTCCAGCTAAAAATACTGATTTTAACTTGTAAACAACAAGTGTCAGAAATAGGCTTGGTCTTTTAATACACAAACGTAATTTATAATTTTATGTGACACTTACAATGTTATCTCAGATAATCAGAATTTCTCCCTTCCCACTGGATATGTGCCCAAGATATAGAATAGTATAATGTAACAGATACCATATAAAAATGATGTGTTTATTCTTGGAACTCGTCACTCCTCCTTCTATGCTTTGTGATCCAATGTACACTGCTATTGCTCAGTAAAGCATACATTAACTAGAGATATACCTGGGTGGATGCCCTTCATTGCATGGCTATCCTTTACACTTGCACTGGTACATGTTTTGGAGGTAACTGCACCTTTATATGTATATATAAGTAAGTAGCACTATATATATCTATTTATTGGCTATCTATAGATAGCAGGGGCATATTTCATATAGCAGTTGGTGTTTATAGGAATAGAGAATTTTCTATACACTGTATAAGCACAGGTTAGAGATTACAGTATTTAGTATTCATAGACTTTTAAGCAACAATGTAGAGTCATAAAGTTCAGAGTTACCCTTTCAGTTTAGGAGAGTTTTTTCTTTGCTCATTACATCAAAACACAGGGGTAAATGGAACTTGTTTTGTAAATTTTTAGTGTAGTTCTGCAAAAAAAACAAAAAAATTAAGGTAAGTTTGTTAAAGTGTTACTAAACCCAGGACCCTGCATTCATTATATCTGGTCTCCCACACTACACGGAAGATGAAAATGAAATAATTTTAGTAAATATAAACTGCTAAATACCTTTTCTCATCAGCAGTATATAGCAGTCTTGTGACTTCTATCAGTGTCTGGGTAAAGCTTGTAGGAGGAGTTTTCATTCTCCCATGAAGGTTCTAAAGGGATGCAGGACCGCTGACCCTCTGTCTAAACAGTGCTGATTGGCCCTGTGCTGATCACATGCACTCTCCCGAGAAAAAAAACAACTCTCTAGCAATACACACCCAACTCAGCATGTTCAGCTTGCCCCCGAGCTCTGTACTATCAGGAAATGATTAGGGACATGGAAGAAGGGGAAGATCAAAGAAGACAGGATCAAACAAGCCTTTTTACACAATGCAGAGGATTAACCCCTCAGGTTCCATAGTTCCATAGTGAGCATAACAAGCATGCTTTACTGCATATACTGACTGATTTTACTGTTGTAGGTTTAGTAACACTTTAACCACTTCATGCCCATGCTATAGCCAAAAAATGGCTACAGCACGGACCTAAAATGCCATTCTCGTGTTCTTCTTGGGACTCAGCTGATCACAGATAAAAAAAGCCTGATCCCGGCCAATGACAGCTGATCACGTGATGTAAACAGAAGCTGGTCAGTGGCTTTTTTTTTTTTCTTTTTTTTTTGCGTGAGGAGAAAAAAAATAAAGCCAATCACTGGCTTATGTAATAGGGACATCGGTCCCATGCTGTCGCCACCAGTGCCCATCAGTACTGCTAATTAGTGCTCACCAGTGCCACCTATCAGTGTCTCATCATTAGTGCCACCTACCAGTGCTGCCTATCAGTGCCACCTACCAGTGTCTATCAGTGCTACCTCTCAGTGCCCTCTATTAGTGCCTGCTATCAGTGCCACCTAACAATGCCCATCGGTGCCACCTATCAGTGCAGCCTCATCAGTGCCACCTATCAGTGCTACCTAACAGTGCCCATCAGTGCCACCCTATCAGTGCCGCCTATCAGTGTCCATCAGTGCAGCCTCATCAGCACACATCAATGAAGGAGAAAAATTACCTGTTTGGAAATTTTTATAACAAACTATGAAAACTTTTTTTTTCAAAATTGTCCGTCTTTATTTGCGTGTTTACCAAAAAATAAAAAATAAAAACAGTGGTGATTAAAAGCTCTGTGCCAAAAAAATGTATAAAAATTTCACATGGATATAATGTAGCATGACCGCACAATTGTCATTCAGTGCCGGTTCACACTAGTGCGATGCCAGACATCGCATGTGATTTGCACCGCATTGCTGTGCACATCACATGCGATGTCTGTGCGATGCGATTTCAAAATGAATGGCTTAAATCGCATTGCACTCGCACCAAAATGGTGCAGGACCCTTTTTTTGGTCCGCACTGGAATCTGATCGCATGGGTGTTCACACCTCTGCGATCCGATTCCTGCACCATTTCACAGTTTGCACTGTGATCTGCGAACCAATCCGGGGGTGTCATTAACTTTACATTGACACCTCCAGCAATTCGCAGATCTCAGTGTGAACCACTGTGAGATTCTGGTGTGATGCGGGAACCGGTGTTCCGTGAGAATTACCTACCCCGTGAGAAAAACCTACCCTCGTCACTTCCTGCCAGGAACAGCTGAGCAGCGCAGCAGTGCGCATGCTCACAGCCCCGGATACCTAATGGAACAGCTGAGGATCAGACTAGTGCGCATGCGCACTAGTATGAAAAGATCACGGTGTACCGTGAAAAAATAAAACCCACGCGGCGGTTACATAAAACAGCTGTGCTGCAATATGAGTCATCTCCGCTCCTGTCCCTTCCCTGATCTGGGCTAGTAAATATAAAAGCGGCTCTCGGCTCCGTGATTTATCTTTTCATACACCCGCCGCCGCTTTAATATTTACTTGTTGAGAGCAGGGAAGTGACAGGGACAGTAGCGGAGATGACTCGTATTGCAGCACAGTTGTTTTAATGTAACCGCTGCATTACATACAGTGCCGTGCATCGGAAGTGACGAGGGTAAGTTTTTCTCACGGGCAGGTAATTCTCACGGAACACCGGTACTGATTCACAGGGTTTCCTGCATCGCACCAGTGTGAATGGGGACTGAGACAGCGCTAAAAGCTGAAAATTGACCTGGCCAGGAAGGGGGTATATGTGCCCAGTAAGCAAGTGGTTAAAACAATAACACTACTAACAAAATCACCACAGCATAACAGACCAAAGAATATACAACATCAAGAAATGTGGAAGGTCACATGGCTGTGTCGCAAAGGTCTTCTAGGTCATTTGTGTCATTTAATTTAAAAAAAGTGTATTTAATTAAATAAAGTGTCATTTAATTAAAATAGTCAGGGGGTCAGGGGTGTGGAATACAAAAAGCGTAAGAGTCAGGAGTACATAATCCACGGAGTGCAATGGTCAAGGAAATGTAATGCACAGAGTGCAGGAGCAAGAGTGTGCAATGTACAAAATTCAGGGGTTAGGTGTGTGTAACGGGGGACATGAGAATAAAATGCACAGAATGGAGGGGTCAGGAAGGGAGTACAGGAGTAAGCAAGCAATTATTTTGACCAATTTCCCCTCTCAGGTAAACCC